>NC_071093.1:525000-825000 GCF_027358695.1 Spea bombifrons
TGCACGCGCAGGTCGGGGCTTCGGTAAGCGGATACGTGTGATTATGTAGCACATATCTTTACACGCACATATATGTTTCTGTGTGATTGTCGTGTTCAGGAGCCGAGGGTTCGTCATTACGACGGTTTGGTGACATATCGTGAGTTTGGCGGCCCCTGCGGCCCCCGCATTGACTTTTCCCCCGTGGTGCCTTCAGTATGTGGCATATTCTAAGGGTGTGGAGTTCAAAGAGAATGAAAGGGTTAATCAGAAATGTATCAGTCAGACTTTGATGATTTGGGGGGTCTCTGGGGGTCTTCCTTACCCCGCGTCTCCCGAATGTCCCCCAACCGGCAAAATCTGATTTCTGCCGGAATAAAGTCCGGGTTTTAGCACTTTTAACCCTTTCGCAGTCACCCTGGGGAGGGTATTTAGTTTCAGGTGAGGAACGGACCCTCCCCGGTGCGTGACGGGGGCTCCGTGTGACCCCCGCTTTTATGTGTTACCCGTGTTGGGAACCCTTCGCTGCTGTTTTTGGGGTCGGCGCGTGCCGGTGGCCCCCGACGCGTGTCGCCGCCGGTTACGGAAGCCGTCCTCTGATGGCACTTAATGGAACAAACAGCACTTATTTCCGTGGTTTTAATTACTTTTCTGTTATTTTGCGTAGTTTTGTAGCTTTTGTGTTTATAAATACGCGGCAGAAGCGCCCGGTGATCTCTGTGGCTGCCGGTCCTGCGCTGCCCGCGCTCTCACGCGCATTAAAATCCCCACCCACCCCCCCATTCTCTGATCTGCCACCGCTGACGTTAAAGGGGTTAAAAAGAAAACCTGCCCCTTCACCCCGAGACTGGGGCAAAAGCCCTGAGAATCCCCCCCCCCCAGAGACTGGAGGATTTTAGAGCGCTTTTTCTTATGTTTTTAGACTTGCCGGGGGGGGGGGGTCGTCTTTATGGTATTTGGTATTTTTTTGGTGACGCCGACCTGATTCCCAACCCCCCCTTTTACCCTCGTAATAATATCCTGCAGGCCTTCTCTGATTGGCTGCGGATTCTGGGGCTGTCACCATGTAACTGGAATATTCATATTTTTGTGGCTTAAACATTTGCTGGCACTTATATCCTGGCCCCCGAGGGCCGCAGCATGCACACCCCCCATTTAGCAGTGTTAGCGTGTAGTATTAGCGCAGCGCGGGCTCTTCCGCCCCTCCCCCGCGGGGCATCATTCGCTCTCTAACAGACTCCTTGTACTCAGATTATAGTAGAGTATATTTTTGTACGCAGACCCCCCCCCCGTACCCAGAGATTTATTATACGCCGAGCCCCCCGCATCCCACCGGCTGAGAGCCCCCCCCCCCGCGTCCCGCCGGCAGAGAGCCCCCCCGCGCATGTCCGGGAGCCGTGGCTTCGAGCCGCATCGTGGCTGTAGCCGGTACGTCCGGTGTTCCCGTTAATCTCGTCACCCGGATCGCTTGTTGTTTCTTTCAAATATTTCTATAAATCCAGGCTCTTTTTCCTTAGTGCGGTTTTTGTGGAATGAGCGCGGCTGAGGGTGATGGGATTCGCCCGGCGCGTTTCTCTGCAGTCGGGGAGCGAAATCCTCGCTTTGGTTTCCGGGTTCCCTCGAGTTTCCGAAGCCCCCACGCGTGTAACGTGTGAGCAAAACGACGCCGTGGGCAGCGAATCCGGCTGCCGCTCCGTGATCCGGGCCCCGGGGGGGGGTCCCCGCAGTATTTGGGGGCTCAGGGGGTTATTTCTCTCCAGAGATTTTCTGCTCGCCGAGGGTCACGTGACAAAGAATTGGCGCTTTTTGAAACGCGTGGGGATTATCACCTTGTAATTTGTATGTTTTTATAGGGGGGGGGGTGTTTTTAATGGCGGTCCTTTCTTATACCGCGCGGGAGGCCTCACGAGTCTCCTCTGCGTTTCGTACGCCGGGGTCTTTTCTACGTAGCGTTTGTCGGCGGAGGGAACGGGCGCCGATTTCACCGGATTTCACCGGATTCCGTGGATTATTCTGTTTCTTTTATTTTTTTTGCTCTCTGGCGAGGAAACGACATCCAAATAAAGTTGGTGACCTCATTAACCCCGCGCTGCCTGCTTATTTATCTCGCTCCTCTGCTAAAGCTGCTGTTCCAGTGAATAAAACATCGCACCGATTATTATTATTATTATTATTATTAAGCAAATCATTTCATTTTATTCTTTCCCTTGAAGGTTTAGCGCGACGCGGAAGCTTTCAAAGTCTTTTCAGTCTCAGCCAATCAGCGGCTGTGTTCGTGTCACGTGACAATTAACCATTCCCTGAAAGAAATACGTGAATAAAGACTAATTTCTGGGAAATGGTTCTTAATGCTGGATTTGGGTACAAAAGTGTGGAGCCCCCCGCACGGTCGTGTGATCCTCTCAACTCATAAATAGCGTGCGTTTACAATTGGGGTAGTTGTGGCGGGGGGCCGGGGCCGGTAACCGCCGCCGTTCTGGTAAAAGACCTGTAACTGAGCAGCAATGAAGTCATAAACGACACATTTCACCGTAGGCAGTAGCGCAGTACAAAAATAAAACCAGACCCCATCTCAGATAAATCTCATCACCTTTATGTATCAATGCAAGGAACCTGAATATAATGGCGTCACACGAGTCTCCTGTTCAGTAAAAGAAATGGCGGCGGGGGGGGTCGCCCGGCCTCCCACACACCACTGCAAACCTGTGTGCTGGGGGCTCCGGCTATGGGGGGTCTGTCTCTGGTGGTCTCGTCTCTGATATTTGGGTTCCTTCGACGCTCTCTGAGAATGGGCCCCGAAGCTCTCGCACTCCTGAGGACTCTGAAATCTCTTTTCTAGGAGGTGAGAATGTTTGCTGGGTATGAGGGGATCGCAGGGTTAAAAGCCCCGATAATGTGTATAGAAACAGCAGGAAGCGGCTTTATAAATTAAACGGGGGAAATAAACCCCATTATTCTTCTAATAAAGGAGTTACCCAAGCAGCCCCGCCCCAGCCCCGCCTCTAACCACACCCTCTAACCACACCCTCTAAAACAAAACATACCCTTTGGGTTCAAACATTGATCCGCCGGTTAGAAGTAATCCTCGTCAGAGACATAAAGCTTCTAGGGGGTCCGCAGCCGGAGGGACATAAGACACGGGACACACAACGCTCGGCTCACAAGCTTACAATCTAAAGAGAACGGGTTGAGGAAAGGTGTAGAGAGTCCTGCGAGCATCAAAACAAATCGGTAAATAACATTTCAATCCCAGCATGGTGACGGAGTCAAGAGGAACGCTGTGTTGGTTGCCATGGCAATTGCTCCACGTGTAGCACCGCCCGTTACCCACCGTTCATACAGAACGCGGCGAGTGGCCCCGGGAAGCTTCCAGGGTGACAATAATTACAGAAATCCTGGCCCCCGAGGACAGGCCTGGACGCTCAGATCCACTGGTTTGAGAGGCAGGCGAAGGATCAGGTTTAACCAGTTAGGTGGGGCCACTTGATTTGCCCCCTCGAGGGCCACGGTCCTGACGGTGATGTTTAGTGGCTGGGTGCCACCTTTCTCTGGGGGGGTATTAATATTTTACCGGCACCGGTTGGTGGGGGCACCTATCACCCTCAGGCAGCTGCTGGCAGATGTCGGAGGGAATTAAAGTCAGGAGCCTGGATCCGGGTACAAGGAGGAGGCAGCCACGTGGGGCAGGTGCTCAGGTGACGCCACGTTTACCTTCCTTAACCCTGCAGGTGCTGGAAGACGGGGTTTACTGAGCAGCGAAAGCCTCTCAGATTAACCCTCCGGAGACAGGAGCGACTTCCCAGAGGAGCTTCGTGTCAGCAGCAGGTGCCACATTCCCACAGGGAGGGGCGCTGGGGCAATTCTTTCACCTCAGGGGTAACACGGGGTTAAATGCCCTGGGAATTCCAAGAAAACAGAAGCAGTTTTACCGTGTGACCCTCGCGTGGCCTCCATGTTACAGAGTCACCCAGCTGGTCCCAGAGCTGACACTCTGTCTCCGGACGGACGAACGGACGGCGCTGTGCCTCCAGACGCGTGTCCTCATCCTTACCTCCCCTGCTGGGAAGCTGCTCCATGAAAGGTCTGTGAAGTGGTTCAGGCTCATGTCTTCATGTCAGGAGATCCTGAAGGCTGTGGGGCTGACTCCGAGAAGCAACGCCAGGAGCGCACTACTCTTTTAAAGTTAATTTTCACGATCCCCCTATTGTAACCAGCGCTAAGGAATCTGCTGGCGCTATAGAAATAAATGGAAAGCCTCCCCCCAGCCACATTTATCGGCCCCTGTTAGGCAGTATGTGGCGCGTGGCTGTCTAACCAGAATTACCGGCGATTCCGGTCCTTACGGGGTTTTAGGATTTCTCTCATTCCTGTGCAGGTAATGAGCTCACTAAAGGGTTAACTGCACCGTCCTAAAGGGCCGTGGAATCCGGGCTCCGCAGATTACGTCTCCTGACACGGACGTGGCTCTAAGTCTGGAGGTTTGGTCGCTGGGAGCCACACGTTGGTGAAGAGACTCCGGGATTAGCAGGTACCAGACCTGGGGGGCAATTATAACGCACGGCGGGAATATTATACAAAGTATCTGAATGTATCCACGTATCTCGTATGCCACGTTTACATTTATTGTTGTTTTCTATAATCCGGATCATTTATTATTTGCGATTTTCGTACTTGGCAGCGGGGAGGGGGGGTCGTGTAATGAAATAGCCTTCCGTAATGATTTGCGCAGTGGCTGTTACTGAGCCGTGGCGGGGTCTGCTCCGGACCCCACGCGCTCACTTAGGACGGCAACTTTGTCAGATACAAAAATCCAATAAACTCGCCGATTTCTGAGAGGCGCCACTTTCCTGGCTTTTTGTTCACGGATCCGGTTTGTGGCCGCCGCGTTCTGGGAAAGGCAGATTAGGTGTCGGGGGGGGGGACCACGCGTGGCGCACCGTATGGACGGATAAAAGTGAGCGAGAACTCATGACTACAATTTCCATAATGTGAAATGCAGAAGGATAATGGGAGTTGTAGTCTGGAAGCAGCCATAGGTCCACGTCTCCCTCTGAGTGCGGGAATCCTGTACAGCCGGCGTGGCCTGCTGGGTAAACATTGCGTAAGCTCCAGTTTGCTAACTGGGCAGACCCACCACGTCCCAGTAACTCCAGCTCCGGCTTCCTTGAAGGAATGAGACCCTGCGAAGGAGGATCGCTTACGGGGTCCGTGAGCTCTTAGTGGCCCTGCCTGCAGTGAGACGGCGGGGATCCTGGATTCGCGGGGTCACTTTATCCCGGTCGGGTTTGGTTCACGCGGGGCCCCCAGATCCACGTTTCATGCGGCCGCATCATCCCGGTACTCGTGGCCATCAGAAAGACTGATAGGGGATACTCCGCGCTGTCACGTGGCAATCGCATATAATCGCAAACTGTCTCTTATTGTCACTTTGTTGCAGGATGCGCGGGAGCCCAACGCAGCTCACTTGGCCCCACCACGTGGACCTGTGTGTCTGACGCCTTGGATTTGACATGAGCCACGTGATGGAAGATACAATGGGGGTGACCAAGCCAACAGCACTCAACGGGAGTATGAGTGGAAGCGAGAGCGTTAAAGATTTATTCCATGAAGATGCGCAGGTTAACACCGAACGCCTGGGCCGTCTCACCGCGTGGGCTCTGTCGGCCGGGGCCGTCTCTCTGCGTGGCTCGTGTCGGGCTGTCTCGCCCTCCGTACCCATCCACGTGTCTGTCCTTCCGCCCCGCAGGTGTCTCAGCTGCAGTCTCGGCCATGGTGGAAGATCCAGCTGTTTGTCTGGGAGCCGGTTCTCTTCGGGACGTGGGACGGCGTCTTCACCTCCTGCATGATCAATATTTTTGGGGTGGTGTTATTCCTGCGGACGGGGTGGCTCGTGGTGAGTGTCGTGGTATGTCTGGTAATGAAAGCTGCTGGGGGTGGGGGGTGAGTTTTGCCAGTCGATGGAGTCGATGCCGTGTGCCACTGAGATGTCTGTCCTGTGGCGGGAACACCGAGCTGATGCTTTATGGCGATGCTAATGAAGTCCGTTCCTCCATAGACTTACATTAGTCAGAGAGTCCTTCTGGTTGATTAAGACGGAGGTATTCTGTCTGACAGAAGGCCGCGTGGTAAGGGCCACGCTGGCACCGCGTTGCTGGATGTAGCTGTGGGAAGGTCCGTGTGATGATTTGCGTTCCCTGCAGCCGTCGCATGGCTGAGCGCTCTGGTTTTGTTGCAGGGGAACACGGGGGTTCTGCTGGGGATGTTCCTGGTGTCGTTTGTCATCGTGGTGGCGCTGGTCACGGTGCTGTCCGGTATCGGGGTGTGCGAGAGATGCAGCATTGGCAGCGGCGGCGTCTACTCCATGATTTCCACTGTGCTGGGGGGCAAAGTCGGGGGCACGGTCGGCCTGCTTTATATATTTGGGCAGGTGAGTGGCAGTGGGACGGGGGGGGTGGTGAGTGGCAGTGGGACGGGGGGGGGGTGAGTGGCAGTGGGACGGGGGGGGGTGAGTGTCCGCGCGTGGTACGCAGACACTTCTCGAATTGATGATGCCCGTGGCTAGTGTTGCCCGGTAGCCGTGGCGTTGGTTTGGTGGCCCCCGCGCTCTGACGGCCGCCGGCTCAGTGTGTTGCAGGCGCCATGTACATCACGGGCTTCGCGGAATCCATCGCCGACGTGCTCCGCCTGGAGAACATCTGGGCCGTGAGGGGCATCTCGCTGGCCGTGCTCCTGGGGCTGTTGGCCATTAACCTGGCCGGCGTGAAATGGATCATCCGGCTGCAGCTGCTGCTGCTCCTCCTGCTGGCCGTCTCCACGCTGGACTTCGTCATCGGGTCCTTCACTCACCTGGATCCAGGTAAACCCGCCGCTTACAATCATTCCGAGCCCCCCAGTGCTGCAACGACCCCCCCCCCCGTGATGTCACTGCTTGGTCAGTCTAATGCCCCCGGCCGGTGGCATCAACTGACTCCATGAGCTGCTGTCCAGTGAAGTGCCACACGGGGGCAGACTCGCTCCGTCCCGGATAATTAGAGCCCGAGGGTCTCAGTTTGTGCCCCATGGCATGGGGGGGGGGCATCAACTCGCCCAGATTTCCCTAAATGATCCTTTTTAGATGGAGAGAAAGGAATGCTGCCTCCGGTATACTCTCTGCTGCCCCTTTTACCCTTAATACCCCCGCCCCCCGAGCATCCTTGACCCCGTCCGCCGGGGGCCTCCTTTATAAATGTTCATTTCTGGTTTTATGTGAATTTTCGTATTTTCCAATTAAAATCTCCGTTCGGTGATCGGGTTTCGCAGGATGAGTGTGAGGGTTAATACCCCGCCGCGGCGCACGAAGGGTTACAGTGGCGGGTGTTGCCCGTCCTGCGGGGTCAGGAAGGATGTGTTTGACATTTTGGTTCCATCCCGGTTCCAGGCTTCCTGCCCCTGACCCCCCCCCCCGAGTCCCTGAGGTTAAGGGGCAAGTTGTGCACGGAGCCACGCGTGTGTAATGTGTGTGAATGTATGTAATGTAGTGTGTGTGTGTGTGTTATATGTAATGTGTGTGTGTGTGTATGTAATATGTAGTATGTGTATGTAATATGTAGTATGTAATATGTAGTATGTGTATATATGTAATATGTGTATATATGTAGTATGTGTATTTAATATGTGTAAATATGTAGTATGTGTATATATGTAGTATGTGTATGTAATATGTAGTATGTAATATGTGTACATATGTAGTATGTGTATTTAATATGTGTAAATATGTAGTATGTGTATATATGTAGTATGTGTATGTAATATGTGTATATATGTAGTATGTGTATGTAATATGTGTGTGTCGGTCAGCGCAGGGCGTGTCGTGCAGCTTTTTCCAATTACAGCACATAGAAACTGCATGACATCATACAAGACGAGGGTCTGACCTGTGACGCCCTGATTGGACGGCATCCCGGCGTGTGGGGTAGGAAGCTGCCGGAGCGGGCGGCTGAGATTTTAAAAGCAGCGGAATAAACGATAAGCAAATAACTCGCCGGGGGAGAAAAAACCTGCACAGAATTAAACCCAAAACCCGCCGCCAGGTCGGCCCCCGGCGGCCCCCGTCTAGTCTGCAAAGACCTTAATCAGTCGTTGGTCTCGTCTTAGATTCAGGAGCCGTATGTCTATCCGGCGCATGTTTAATACCCTCACTGTATTACCCTCTACCACCTCTGCTGGGAGGCTGGTCCTCTTATCTACCACCCTCTCAGTAAAGTAAAACTTCCTTGCATTAAGTTGCTGTAACCCACCCGTCCATCTGGGAAGAAGGGGCTTTCAGAGAGATGTTTTATTCATTTATGGAGCATTGAGAAACTCCCCTGGCATTGAAAGGGTTAATGCCCCCCCCTCCCGCTCTGTAATCAGCCGCCCGGCAGGGTGGGCCCCGCATTGTTTTTCCTGCTTCTCTGATACAGAAACTCTCCCTCCCCTCATTGTTGTCGCCTCTGAATAATCGCTCGTCATCCTGGGGCCCCCGCATCGCCGAGGCTGACTGTGGCCCCTGGCTGGTGGGGGGGGGGTCTATGATTTGTTAAATAAACAGGAAGTGTTAGGAGCCGCCCCCCCCCCCCGCAGGATGTGAACCGGAGAGATCAGACCTCGCTCTGTACGCTGCATGTGACAATAAGCTGGGGGGGGGGGGGTAGGATTTGTGAGGATCAGTGTGGCAGGGGTAGTATCGGTGGAGGGTCGGCATAGTGTGTGTGGGGGGGTAGTATCAGTGGGGGTCACTGTGGCGAGGGGGTAGTATCGGTGGGGGGGACACTGTGGCGACAGGGGGGGTAGTATTGGTGGGGAGTCACCGTGGTGACAGGGGGGGTAGTATTGGTGGGGGGTCAACGTGGTGGGGGTTTGTATCGGTGGGGGGTCACTGTGGCGGCAGGGGGGGTGGTTTTAGTATTGGTGGGGGGGTCACCGTGGCGGCGGGGGGGGTAGTATTGGTGGGGGGGTCACCGTGGTGGCGGTGGGGGGTAGGATTGGTGGGGGGGTCACCGTGGTGGCGGTGGGGGGTAGGATTGGTGGGGGGTCACCGTGGTGGCGGTGGGGGGTCACCGTGGCGGGGCTATCTGAGCTCCTAGGAGAGGGGGATCCAGCATTTAGGGACCAAAGAGGGATTGGAGATACTGAACAGGGCCACTTGGCAGATGTGGTACAGAACACGCGTGTTTGAGCCGTGCACTGATGCTGTTGCGTGTTCCCTCCCCTGCAGATCACGGCTTCGTCGGGTACTCCGAGGAGCTCCTGCGTAACAACACGTTCCCGGACTACAGCCCCGGGGAGACCTTCTTCACCGTGTTTGGGGTGTTTTTCCCAACAGCCACAGGTACCGACATCTGCCCTCACCCGGGGCAATTCCGGCGGCTGGGGCGGGAATGTCTCCCACGGAAAAGACACCGCGGCCCCTTCACGCCATCGCGGCCCCGGCCTGTAATCCGCATCGCATATGGCGGGAGTGAGGTGGAATTAAAGCTGATTACGCCCGTTACCATGGCGATGAGCCCGTGGATTAGTCTGAGACGTGGTTAATACCATTAAATACTCAGCAGAGCTCTTGGCTCCGGCACTTTAAAAACAGGCCACTTAAATACACCAAAAAGGGGTGATTTAAACCCAAAATGGGGTTTGGAAACAGGAAGCGACCGACTCATTTCTCGTTAAATAATCGGCTGGGCCCGCAAGGGTTAAAAGATCAGCAATTCAGCTCCGCAAAAGAGCAAATTGCCCCCCCGCTGTTTACGGGGTTAATGATGTCTGACGGTATGCCTGCGCGGCGCGGCCCCTTTAACGCCGTTTGTCTCGTAGGAGTCATGGCCGGCTTCAATATGAGCGGAGACCTGAAGCGGCCGGCCTCCGACATCCCGCTGGGGTCCCTGGCCGCCATCGCCATCTCGTAAGTGGAAGCTGGAGGGGTGAGGGCCGGGTTCTGCCCTCACGCGGGGCAATAAAACGTCCGCATCGAAGTCTCAGAAACGTCCGGCACAGAAGTCTCCGGATGAAGCTGGAGGGAGAAACCGAAATGCCTCCAGACTCCCAGTTACCCCGGGGGGGGGGGGGTTTGGGGTAGAAATGTTACCCCACAAAATATTAGCAATTACTCTAGAACCGGCATCCCTGCCGTGCATGCGCTGCGCCGTTCTCACCCTCACACAGACTCTCTGCTTGTTCACAGGTGGTTTCTGTACATCGTCTTTGTCTTCCTCCTCGGGGCGATTTGTTCCCGCGAGTTCCTCCGCTACGAGTTCATGATCGCGGAAAAGGTGAGTCAGCGGCAAGAGAGCGCGTAACTCCCATCACTCCGCATGCAAAGGAGCGGGCAACTCCCATCACTCCGCATGCAAAGGAGCGGGCAACTCCCATCACTCCGCATGCAAAGGAGCGGGCAACTCCCATCACTCCGCATGCAAAGGAGCGGGCAACTCCCATCACTCCGCATGCAAAGGAGCGGGCAACTCCCATCACTCCGCATGCAAAGGAGCGGGCAACTCCCATCACTCCGCATGCAAAGGAGCGGGTAACTCCCATCACTCCGCATGCAAAGGAGCGGGTAACTCCCATCACTCCGCATGCAAAGGAGCGGGTAACGCCCATCACTCCGCATGCAAAGGAGCGGGTAACTCCCATCACTCCGCATGCAAAGGAGCGGGCAACTCCCATCACTCCGCATGCAAAGGAGCGGGTAACTCCCATCACTCCGCATGCAAAGGAGCGGGCAACTCCCATCACTCCGCATGCAAAGGAGCGGGCAACTCCCATCACTCCGCATGCAAAGGAGCGGGTAACTCCCATCACTCCGCATGCAAAGGAGCGGGTAACGCCCATCACTCCGCATGCAAAGGAGCGGGCAACTCCCATCACTCCGCATGCAAAGGAGCGGGCAACTCCCATCACTCCGCATGCAAAGGAGCGGGTAACTCCCATCACTCCGCATGCAAAGGAGCGGGTAACGCCCATCACTCCGCATGCAAAGGAGCGGGTAACTCCCATCACTCCGCATGCAAAGGAGCGGGCAACTCCCATCACTCCGCATGCAAAGGAGCGGGCAACTCCCATCACTCCGCATGCAAAGGAGCGGGCAACTCCCATCACTCCGCATGCAAAGGAGCGGGTAACTCCCATCACTCCGCATGCAAAGGAGCGGGTAACTCCCATCACTCCGCATGCAAAGGAGCGGGTAACTCCCATCACTCCGCATGCAAAGGAGCGGGTAACTCCCATCACTCCGCATGCAAAGGAGCGGGCAACTCCCATCACTCCGCATGCAAAGGAGCGGGTAACTCCCATCACTCCGCATGCAAAGGAGCGGGCAACTCCCATCACTCCGCATGCAAAGGAGCGGGTAACTCCCATCACTCCGCATGCAAAGGAGCGGGTAACTCCCATCACTCCGCATGCAAAGGAGCGGGCAACTCCCATCACTCCGCATGCAAAGGAGCGGGCAACTCCCATCACTCCGCATGCAAAGGAGCGGGTAACTCCCATCACTCCGCATGCAAAGGAGCGGGTAACTCCCATCACTCCGCATGCAAAGGAGCGGGCAACTCCCATCACTCCGCATGCAAAGGAGCGGGCAACTCCCATCACTCCGCATGCAAAGGAGCGGGTAACTCCCATCACTCCGCATGCAAAGGAGCGGGTAACTCCCATCACTCCGCATGCAAAGGAGCGGGTAACTCCCATCACTCCGCATGCAAAGGAGCGGGTAACTCCCATCACTCCGCATGCAAAGGAGCGGGCAACTCCCATCACTCCGCATGCAAAGGAGCGCGTAACTCCCATCACTCCGCATGCAAAGGAGCGGGTAACTCCCATCACTCCGCATGCAAAGGAGCGGGTAACGCCCATCACTCCGCGTGTTCTCGGGTAGCACGTTTCGATGCCGTGTCCCTGGCGTGTCACGCACACGTGGATCAGCCACGCGGTATAATGCGCTTCACGTGGATCCGCTCAGCTTACCGTAATCTGCAGCAGAGCGAGGCTTTAACACTCAGCCGGCTAATAACCGGCGCTGCGCTCACAGCCTCCCCCCCCCCGGAATGGTTTATTCGGGGGTTAACCCTCCGGGGCCGGCATGCTGGTGTAACGTGGGGTGAATGTGTGTCCCCCAGTGGCGGTGTTACCCCCGGATGGGGTAATTACTTCTCTCGGGGTAGTCGCTCGGTTGCGTAACCCGGACCCTTTTGTCTCGTCCGCAGGTGTCCCTGGTGGGCTTCCTCTTCCTCCTGGGGCTGTATATCTCGTCGCTCGCCTCCTGCATGGGGGGTCTTTACGGCGCCCCCAGAATCCTTCAGTGCATCGCGCAGGAGGAGGTTATCCCGGCCCTCGCCTTCCTCGCTCACGGGGTCGGTTTTATTGCAACGGGAAAAAGAAACGAAGGCAGAAAGGGTTAAACGTGCAGGCAATAAGGGGCATCTTATCCAGGGGGGCTGGGGGGGTTGTTCATAAGGTATTTGTGGGGTTTTATTGCAGTTTGCAGTCATGGGGGGGGTCGGTGTTTTAGATCCTAATAAGCAATATATATATTATGACCCCCCCCCCCTTACGGGAGCTGCCATCTTAACTTCCTGTTCTCGGGATCTGCAGGATTATTCCTCCCCATTAAATTATCTCTCCTATTGTTGCTGATTGGTTCCGGCAGCCTTTGTAGGGGAGGGGAAATTGATCAGGTGATCCTGGCTCTGCCACCGGCTGCCGCCCGCTGCAGGAAGTTTCAGTGAATTTTGAGATCCGTCCTGAATTGCGGAAATAAAACCTCATTTAATAACGAACCCCTTTTTCCTCCCCGGGTCACAGAAAGGTCCAAATAAGACCCCGGTGGCCGCGATCTTCCTGACCGGCGTTCTGACCATGGCCTTCGTCTTCATCGGCCAGGTGAACATCCTGGCGCCGATCGTTACCATAAACTTCATGCTGACGTACAGCGCCGTGGACTATTCCTACTTCTCGGTGACCATGAGCTACGGCCTGCAGCGCGGCCCCCAGAAGGCGCGGAGAGTCGGCCCCCGGACCCCGAGCTCTGCCCAGCCGCTCATCCTCAATAAAAGCGCCGGCTACGGCTCCAACGGGACCCTGCTGGAGTTCACCAGAGACATGGATCAACTCTTCCGAGCCGGCGATGCCGCGGCCGCCGACCAACCGCAGGACCCCGACCCGAAAAGGGCCAAGAAAGCGCGGAGGGCCCGGAAGCCGGCCAAGGAGACCCTGCAGGACAGCTTCCAGCTAGACTTCCAGGAGCGGCCGGAGGACGCGGCGCCGGGCACACCGCCGGACGAGCGAGCCCCGTACCCCCCCGAGGGCGCGGAGGAGCCGGACGACCGGAGGAGGGCCGAGGACCAAACGTTCACCGAGGACCCGCAGTCAGGGGCCGAGAGCAAAGAAGGTAATTTTATTTCACGAGTCTCTCTCTCCCTCTCTCTCTGCGCGGCGGGTCTCTCTCTCTGCGCCGCGGGTCTCTCCCTCTCTCTCTGCGCCGCGGGTCTCTCCTCTCTCTCTCTGCGCGGCGGGTCTCTCCTCTCTCTGCGCCGCGGGTCTCTCCTCTCTCTGCGCCGCGGGTCTCTCCTCTCTCTGCGCCGCGGGTCTCTCCTCTCTTTGCGCCGCGGGTCTCTCCTCTCTTTGCGCCGCGGGTCTCTCCTCTCTCTCCTCTCTTTGCGCCGCGGGTCTCTCCTCTCTCTCTCCTCTCTCTGCGCCGCGGGTCTCTCCTCTCTCTCCTCTCTTTGCGCCGCGGGTCTCTCCTCTCTCTCCTCTCTTTGCGCCGCGGGTCTCTCCTCTCTCTCTCCTCTCTCTGCGCCGCGGGTCTCTCCTCTCTTTGCGCCGCAGGTCTCTCCTCTCTTTGCGCCGCGGGTCTCTCCTCTCTCTCTCCTCTCTCTGCGCCGCGGGTCTCTCTCTCTCCTCTCTCTGCGCCGCGGGTCTCTCCTCTCTTTGCGCCGCAGGTCTCTCCTCTCTTTGCGCCGCGGGTCTCTCCTCTCTCTCTCCTCTCTCTGCCCATCGGCTCCTGAGTTATGGGCCCCGGGCCCCGCTCACTTGTTATTTCCGGCAGATTTAAACATCCAGAACAAATCTCTCGGGTTTGAGATCCAGAGTCTGTCGGCTTCCTTTTACTCCAAGCTCTGCAATCATTGGGTCTCCTTCCTGGGGGTGAGTATTGTCTCCAAATTACCCCCCCGGCAGCGTGTTACCCCCCCTCGGGCAGCGTGTTACCCCCTCCCTCCGGCAGCGTGTTACCCCCCCCCTCCGGCAGCGCGTTACCCCCCCCTCCGGCAGCGTGTTACCCCCCCCTCCGGCAGCGCGTTACCCCCCCCCCTCCGGCAGCGTGTTACCCCCCCTCCGGCAGCGTGTTACCCCCCCTCCGGCAGCGTGTTACCCCCCCCTCCGGCAGCGTGTTACCCCCCCTCCGGCAGCGTGTTACCCCCCCTCCGGCAGCGTGTTACCCCCCCTCCGGCAGCGTGTGATTGTCTTCCGTTACAGGCCATCCTGTCTATCGTGATCATGTTTGTGATCCAGTGGATTTACGCTCTGGCAAACATCGCCGTCGCCGTCCTCCTCTATTTCTACATCGGCCGCGTGAGCCCCGGACTTAATCCAGGTCGGTGCAAAATAATTACCCCCCCCCCCAAAGCATGTGAACAATACAAGGGGGTCTCCACACGGCCCTAATGCCCCCACCAGACACCCCGTCCCCCTCTGCCGTCAGTACCAGGGCTTCGAGGGGCCCTTCTGGTAATTAACTGAAAGGGTTAATTGCCCTTTTGGTGATTATTAACCCTCCGAAGCCTGGATATCGGAGGCCCCGTCTTTCTGCCCCGTGATTGTAGAATTTCCGGGGTTTGGGAGGCGACGGCTCCGATTCTCATCGCTTTCTCTCCTCTTCTGTTTTTCAGGGGTGGCAGCGAACTTCAGCTTCTTCTCGTGGATCCGTGGGGTGGCAGCCACGGCGTGCAGGTGTGTGCGGCGCGTGGTACGAGGCCGCGGCCTATGGGCTGTTATTTTGTGCCGGGGTCTTGAGCCCGTTTGTCTGTCTCCGCAGGAAGAAGCCGCCCCCCGAGGAGCACTTCGTGGTGACCCCGTCTTTCGCCTCTGTCGGCATGGAGACCACGCAGCTGACGGAGGAGAACGCAGACTTTGCGTCCCGTGGCCGGTTCCATCGCTCGTCCATCATCAGCCGGGGGCAATTCGTTAATCAGTTCAACTAGGAGCCCGGGATCTCGCCGCCTGCAGTCAGAGGGCCCTGGCCACTAACTGGTTAATCCTGCAGATTTATAACGTGAAATCTTACGCTCATCACCCCGATCCGCGGAGGCGGAGGATCTCCCAGCCCCGCCCACAGAGGGACGGTCCTCTAGGGGAGCCTTGGATGAGCAGGCGCTCCATTCCGATTTAGTGCCAAGAAATACATTGGCGTTTGAGTTACCCCTGAGCGGGGCAAGTCGGGGGGGCGTGCGTTCATCGCACGAGAGCTCACGCCGTGACTGCTGTGAACTTTAATTACTGCTACAGAGACTATAACTCCCATCATGCAATGAGGAGAAGTACCAATAACTGTTTTAGGTAACCTCTCTCCTGCAGCTTGTGAGAAATACAATTCCTATCATGCTCAGCCAGAGGCTCGGATTATTGCCCCGCGGCCCCCTGTTCCAGGGGATAAAACCGGTTGAGACTGTCGTCGTTATTTTGTGTATTAAAGATGGGGTTAAATAACTACATTTTGTGACAATGCGGGGTTACATTGTCAGGGTTTATAGTTGCCCCCCCCGGTGGTTCACGGGGTCCCTGAAAATAAATGATTTAAAAAGTTTAACACTCTGGGGGACAAATACCCCCTCTGCTGGGACAGGCGTCGTGTCGGGGGGGTGCGGTGCTGGGAGCGACATCGGGTTGGGGGGTCCGGTGCTGGGGCCGGCGTCGTGTCGGGGGGGGGTCCGGTGCTGGGGCCGGCGTCGTGTCGGGGGGGGTCCGGTGCTGGGGCCGGCGTCGTGTCGGGGGGTCCGGTGCTGGGGCCGGCGTCGGGTCGGGGGGTCCGGTGCTGGGAGCGACATCGGGTTGGGGGGTCCGGTGCTGGGGCCGGCGTCGTGTCGGGGGGGTCCGGTGCTGGGGCCGGCGTCGTGTCGGGGGGTCCGGTGCTGGGGCCGGCGTCGGGTCGGGGGTCCGGTGCTGCGCAGGTTCTAAAACCTAAATGCTGATCCCAGATGATCCTGAACCAGGTCTGTGCCGTGTTACGGGGGGCAGCTTTACATAACACCAAACCTTCTATAGGTCTTTGGGGTAATTACTGTATTTAACCCATGGAGTGGGAGGTGATTGGACAAACAGGGGTAAATACCCTAAGGGATGAGGGGTAGGGAAGGGGCAGAAACCCAGCAACTACCGCATTTACCCCCTGGGTTGAAGGACCGGGAGGGGCAGCAGCACAGACAGGGGTAAGTGCTTACAGGAAACTCAACGATTAACCCTTCCTTGCCTGGATCAGCACCCTGGACAGAGCTCAGCGCTTTAGCAAACAGGCTTTGAGACCCGATCGATCCTGCCGCTGGCCACGCCCACGGGGCGGGTAGGGTAGTTGTCACTCCTCTGTGGGCGGCTTAGGCAGCGGGTACGCCCTAATGGGCGGGGTCCGCCTTGGAATGTGTCAGGGTCCGGGCTGAGGCTCCACTCCGGCCACAGGATGCTCCCCGGACCCTGGCTCCTGCTCCGGGCTCTGCTGCTCCTGGGAGCCGCCCCAGGGGCCCCGGCACACCAGGACTGGACCTTGTCAGCCTCCAGCATGGGTACCAGCGCACCGCCTACAGAGGAAGCCCCCTCACCGCCTGGACCCAACAGGACTAGGACGTCCCCAGAGAACCGGCACCCCCCAGCACCAGGGACCCAATACACCCCAGAGAACCGGAACCCCCCAGCACCAGGGACCCAATACACCCCAGAGAACCGGCACCCCCCAGGGACCCAATACACCCCAGAGAACCGGCACCCCCCAGGGACCCAATACACCCCAGAGAACCGGCACCCCCCAGGGACCCAATATACCCCAGAGAACCGGCACCCCCCAGGGACCCAATACACCCCAGAGAACCGGCACCCCCCAGCACCAGGGACCCAATACACCCCAGAGAACCGGCACCCCCCAGCACCAGGGACCCAATACACCCCAGAGAACCGGCACCCCCCAGCACCAGGGACCCAATACACCCCAGAGAACCGGCACCCCCCAGCACCAGGGACCCAATACACCCCAGAGAACCGGCACCCCCCAGGGACCCAATATACCCCAGAGAACCGGCACCCCCCAGCACCAGTGACCCAATACACCCCAGAGAACCGGCACCCCCCAGCACCAGGGACCCAATACACCCCAGAGAACCGGCACCCCCCAGCACCAGGGACCCAATACACCCCAGAGAACCGGCACCCCCCAGGGACCCAATATACCCCAGAGAACCGGCACCCCCCAGGGACCCAATACACCCCAGAGAACCGGCACCCCCCAGCACCAGGGACCCAATACACCCCAGAGAACCGGCACCCCCCAGCACCAGGGACCCAATACACCCCAGAGAACCGGCACCCCCCAGGGACCCAATATACCCCAGAGAACCGGCACCCCCCAGCACCAGGGACCCAATACACCCCAGAGAACCGGCACCCCCCAGGGACCCAATACACCCCAGAGAACCGGCACCCCCCAGCACCAGGGACCCAGTACCCACCCGGACCCAGTACCTATCTCCCAGCTAATCCAGGAGCCCGTATCCCACCAGAACCAGGTGGACCTGACACCCCCAGCTCATCAGAGGCATCAGAACCATGGAGATCAGGCTTTTGGATTGAGAACGAAGAATTACCCAGAACCCACATCCCGCCAGAACCCATGAGAACTGAATTTCCAGAACCAGCTAGAACTGGGGCAGAACTCTCAACAGAACCCGGGGGAAATGAGAAAAACACAACTGGGAATGAACAGGGAATGGAAGCAAGCAGAGATTGGGTTCAACTCGTATCAGAACCAGTCAGGACCGGCACAAACCCACCATCAGAACCAGTCAGGACCGGCACAAACTCACCATCAGAACCAGTCAGGACCGGCACAAACTCACCATCAGAACCAGTCAGGACCGGCACAAACCCACCATCAGAACCAGTCAGGACCGGCACAAACCCACCATCAGAACCAGTCAGGACTGGCACAAACCCACCATCAGAACCAGTCAGGACCGGCACAAACCCACCATCAGAACCAGTCAGGACCGGCACAAACCCACCATCAGAACCAGTCAGGACCGGCACAAACCCACCATCAGAACCAGTCAGGACCGGCACAAACCCACCATCAGAACCAGTCAGGACTGGCACAAACCCACCATCAGAACCAAGCAGTGTTGTCTTTAGGACTCGGGCAGAAGAGGAAGCAGCAACCCAGACAGAGGCTCACGTTTCTACTGGGTCAGAACCGGGAGGCACCGAGCAGGACCCGTTACCGGCAGCAGGTCGGACCGGCTCAGGTGAGACTCAAATCTATGTAACGGTATTTTTCCCGGGCTGTCTCTGTCCCCAGGAGCTCACACTCTACGCGCTCGCTGCCGCAGCATGGACTTTATTTGTTTTTAGAAAATCTTTTTTCCTCTTTTTGTTTCTCGTCGGTTTCACTTTTTCCAACATATTCCTAGAATATTAGTGAATTCCCATCACCCCATCACCCCCTACATCCCCCGCCAACTCCTATCACTCCAGCTGCCAAATCTTAGTGCAGTGACTCGCTAATGGAACATAGAAACCCATCCGGCCCCCGCCGGCCCCCGTCTAGTCGCCCGTTTCTCCTGCTGTAACGACTCAAACCTTAATCAGTGGTTGGTCTCGTCTTAGATTCAGGAGCCGTATATCTATCCCATGCATGTTTAATCCCCTCACTGTCTTACCCTCTACCACCTCTGCTGGGAGGCTGTTCTGTTGAACTGCCACTTATCTCAGGGTGGCAGATAAATGAGCCAACTGCCTCGTATATCGGTTGTTATGGAAACCGTGACCGTGTGGTAAAGATATTATGAAGAGTCACCTGTATTCAAGCAGGGATTCCAGCTGTGATAAAGCAGGGAGAAAAGCACCAATCAGGACGCTCAGATATCATTAAATCAGAAGTGACTGTGTGACCCCGAGAATCTGCCCCTTCACCCCGAGACTGGGGTATAACCCCGGCAGATATATTAACGAGTCTCTCCGTACTCATAACGGCCGACGGAGGATTCCTGGTAATAACCCCAATAATATCCACGGGCCCCCGGCGGCAGCGTTACAGACGGCGTGGGCACGTGTCAGCCGTGCATGTTATTTAGTGGTATGAAGTACTTGATCGCTGTATGGCCTGGATATGATGTTGTGTGTGATGTGGCTGCGCGGCTGCCCCGGGGCAGATGGTATGTTAGGAGTCCGTGGCACAGAGGGGGCATTTATTATATACGAGTACACGGGGGCCCCTGCTGGTTCAGTCTGCTGACCCAGTGGAAGGGGTACAATCACTAAACTGCGTGGCTGCGGACTCCCACCAGAGACCACATATCACGGTCCCCCCCCCAGCTGGCGGTTACCACTGCTGCAGGGCACAGGGGCCTGGGGTAATCCTCTTACATTAGCCAGGCGCCTGCTCCTTCCCCCGGGATTAACCCCATCACTGCCAGGCTCCTGCTCCTTTCCCGGGATTAACCCCATCACTGCCAGGCTCCTGCTCCTTTCCCGGGATTAACCCCATCACTGCCAGGCGCCTGCTCCTTCCCCGGGATTAACCCCATCTCTGCCAGGCACCTGCTCCTTCCCCGGGATTTACCTCATCACTGCCAGGCGCCTGCTCCTTCCCCCGGGATTAACCCCATCACTGCCAGGCACCTGCTCCTTCCCCGGGATTAACCCCATCACTGCCAGGCTCCTGCTCCTTCCCCAGGATTAACCCCATCACTGCCAGGCACCTGCTCCTTCCCCGGGATTAACCCAATCACTGCCAGGCACCCGTTCCTGTTGCAGGATTAACCCCATCACTGCCAGGGATCTGTGCCTGCTCTGGATTCCCCCCTCACATGTAACCCAGAATTTATTTCCGTGTTTTTCCCGCGAAGATAGAAACGGAAAAAGATCTGAGAAAAGCCAGAACCGGGCGGACGTCAGAGGATCCGACTAAATGTAACGCTCTGCGTAAAGAATCCGGATCCTCCGGAGCCGCAATATTTACCGGATTCCCACAGACTGCAGAGCGCGGCGTCCGAGGGGCCAGCGAGACGCTCTGCACAGAACATTACTCCCCAAAAAACAGACTGCAGAGCGCGGCGTCCGAGGGGCCAGCGAGACGCTCTGCACAGAACATAATCCCGAAAACACACAGACTGCAGAGCGCGACGTCCGAGGGGCCAGCGAGACGCTCTGCACAGAACATTACTCCCCAAAAAACAGACTGCAGAGCGCGGCGTCCGAGGGGCCAGCGAGACGCTCTGCACAGAACATTACTCCCCAAAAAACAGACTGCAGAGCGCGGCGTCCGAGGGGCCAGCGAGACGCTCTGCACAGAACATTACCCCGAAAACACACAGACTGCAGAGCGCGGCGTCCGAGGGGCCAGCGAGACGCTCTGCACAGAACATTACCCCGAAAACACACAGACTGCAGAGCGCGGCGTCCGAGGGGCCAGCGAGACGCTCTGCACAGAACATAACCCTGAAAACACACAGACTGCAGAGCGCGGCGTCCCGGGACCCGGCTGAACGCTCCGCCTCGTCCTCAGCTGGATCTCCCTTCACTCCCGGCTCTTGGATGTAGGACGACGCGCAGACTCGTGGCAGCAGAGCTCACGAGCCACACGATTTCCTGAAACAGGAGTAAAATCAGGTCAACAACAGACCTCTGTGGGCAGCGCGGGTTTATGACATCATTCACAGGAGACGCCCTACCCCGCGGAACGTGTCCGCGCTCCTCACCGGAAGGAGTGGCACCGGCGGCGTTTAAACCCTCAAAACGAATTTATTTATTTTCCAAACAGGTTTCATAAGAGAGATTCCCTTGTTGCCCGCGGGGCCTTAGGTGTCCGCAGGGCCGTTGGTGTCAGTGGGGCTGTTGGTGTCCGCAGGGCCGTTGGTATCAGTGGGGCCGTTGGTGCCCGTGGGACAGTAATGGTCCCTGCGGCCGGTTGGATTACCCATATCCCCGATTACCCCAATAGAGGAGGACGTTTTATTTCTCTTTCAGGTTTCCACGTATTGATAGTGGCACTAGATACTCGTCACCGAACGTCGTCCTGATCTCGCCCCGTTCTGATTCCGCGGCTCGCGCGCCATGAAAGCTGCCTTTGTAATCCTTGGCTTTGGTCTGATGGGAAAATGCGGTCGTGGCTGAGGTAGAGTCCCACGAGCTGCGGCAGACAATGCGGCCTCTCAGGGATCCATGACGGGCGTGAAAGGGACACCGCGTAACGGTACCCGCCGCCTCTCCGCCAGCCCGGCGCGCACCATTGTCTGCGTCATCGCCAAAGCGGAGGCCGTTCCCTGGAGGCCGTCAGCTCGTCCAATGTCCCACGGATACCGTGTCACAAATATAATAGCCCCTCAGACTGGAACACGGTTATTCCAGGAGCGATGAATGGCTGCGGTTTCTGCTTTCACTGGTATAAGCTGTCCCGGAGCTGGACACACAGGATTGTTATCTTTCTCTTAATGGATTTGGTCTCCATTTCAATGAAAGAAAGTGGCGAGCTCAGAGAGTTTCCCACGCATTAGCGCTTATTACGGGACGTACGCAAGGTGGCGGGGCCGCTGCGAGCTGATTGGATAAGGAGCTGTCCCTATGGAAGGGACTGTCAACGTGACTTCTTATTCCGTGACTTATCATTTAGCGTAGGGGTAGTGTATTGGCTTCTTCTTTTATGCTACGGGGCATGTGTTGGCATTGAAAGGGTTAAATGGTCACAGGTATAAATGTTTGGGTCAGCTTTCTATGGTGCATTAAAACTTTTATGTTCTGGAATGGGCAGGTAAAATCATATCTATTAACCCCCGCTAATACCCTACGCATGCGCGGAATCGCTCCGGAGAAGTACGTTTCATTAATTTGGTCATTCAATCGAGCTTATTGTGTCTGAAGAGGTGCAGTACCTCCAGTCGCCACACGCTTTGTGGGGGCGCCGTGTACTGATCACTGAAGCATGGCTCATGCCAACATCGTGATTTGATCTATACGCCAATTAAACGGCTGCAAATGTATAGATCAAATTGTGCTTATTTATTTATTGTTAAGGTGTCTGTTTGTGAGGATGTTTTTCGGACGCATTGCATTATGGGAAGGCGACCAGTGCATTGTTTTAAATTAGTTCCACAGCGGAGAAGAAACAGAACTATTTTTGTTGTATACACAGGATATATATGTGGATATATGGATTTATACCTTAATGTATAGAGCAAAGCGTGTGCTGCATGAGACGTGGACCCATCTGTGGCTCTGCATGTACTTGGATGTGGATGTTTCCTTAGAGGGTAAAGGCTTTGTCCATATGTGGCCCCCGAGCAGAGTGAATGATATCAGGCAGGAGACAGGCCGTGGCATTTCCTGGTGACACCCGACATGTGGCGGCTGGGTGAAGGGCATTAACTCTTTGGGCAGAGACTGCGGAAAACCATAAAAGCCGGGTGGCTCAGAATGATAGGAGTGGGAAAAGTGATAAAATCGGATTATAATACCCTGAAGTTTATTTTTTAATCTCTGTTTTTTTTTAAAACAGTATGTTGGTGAGATGAAGCTCCTGAGATTTGATTGGTGGTTAAAGGGTTAATGGCATCCTATATCACAGGCGTTTGAATAGGCATAATGTCAGCGACCGTTAATATATTACAACCTTATCACTAAAGCAGTAGTGAGTGCAGACCAGGCCGTCCCTGCTGAGTTGGCCTGAACTGTTCTAATACCTATAAAAGCCACTTGTTTTGGGCAGTAAAGAGTTCTGGGGGTGGCGGGGTCTCCCCCCAAATAACGGCGTCGCTGCTAATCAGAGTTTAGGATGTTTATGAGAAGGGAAGGTGCCTCCTGTCTAGACAATGGCAGCCGTGATAAGGCGACCGCGGGGCTTTTCCTGGGAGGGGCAGCAAACACCCCGAGGAAGGAAACGTCGGACGATCCGCAGACCGGCTGCTGCCTTTTGTTAACAGAAATTCCTCTGGACGCCAGATTCACCTCCACCCAAAATCACGACATCCGCAGTCAGGGCTTCAAAACACACTCGCCCCCAGACCCGGGGCGGAATAACGCAGACCTATCCCGAGTGATTGAACGCGGGGAAAGCGACCACAATACGGCGTTTACTGCTTCGTTTATCAGACACCGAGATATGGAATGTCACCTTGACCATTCCGGTGCTGGTGTGCAATGGGTTACATACCGGCCTGGGCTAGGAGTCCAAGAGCTGCCACCAGAGCCACGTCCCTGCGCCACATCTGTCTGGCTCCGTGCATTTACCCTTTCGTATGTTTTAACCCAGATCTGTACATTGGACACAATAATTGACCCTTACTGTGCCAGACTGACAAGCAATGCATTGGGGGCATAATGGCTGTTTACAGTGAGGCACTTAAAGTGTCCTGAATACTTTCATCCGTGTTTGGAGATTAAATGTAAACTTTATGAGCCCGAGACATAACATTTTATATATCTATATTTCCAGAATGGTGTGTGTATAGAATGTTGTGTATAGAATGTGTGTATAGAATGTTGTGTGTATAGAATGTTGTGTGTATAGAATGTTGTGTATAGAATGTTGTGTATAGAATGTGTGTATAGAATGTTGTGTGTATAGAATGTTGTGTGTATAGAATGTTGTGTGTATAGAATGTTGTGTATAGAATGTTGTGTATAGAATGTGTGTATAGAATGTTGTGTGTATAGAATGTTGTGTGTATAGAATGTTGTGTATAGAATGTTGTGTATAGAATGTGTGTATAGAATGTTGTGTGTATAGAATGTTGTGTGTATAGAATGTTGTGTGTATAGAATGTTGTGTATAGAATGTTGTGTATAGAATGTGTGTATAGAATGTTGTGTGTATAGAATGTTGTGTGTATAGAATGTTATGTGTATAGAATGTTGCGTGTATAGAATGTTGTGTATAGAATGTTGCGTGTATAGAATGTTGCGTGTATAGAATGTTGTGTGTATAGAATGTTATGTGTATAGAATGTTGCGTGTATAGAATGTTGTGTATAGAATGTTGTGTGTATAGAATGCTGTGTCTATAGAATGTTGTGTCTATAGAATGTTGTGTGTATAGAATGTTGTGTGTATAAAATGTTATGTGTATGGCATGTTATTTATAGAATGTTGTGTATAGAATGTTGCGTGTATATAATGTTATATTATGTGTATAGAATGTTGTGTGTATAGCATGTTGTGTATAGAATGTTGTGTGTATAGAATGTTGTGTGTATAGAATGTTGTGTGTATAGAATGTTGTGTATAGAATGTTGTGTGTATAGAATGTTATGTGTATAGAATGTTGCGTGTATAGAATGTTGTGTATAGAATGTTGTGTGTATCGAATGTTATGTGTATAGAATGTTGTGTATAGAATGTTATGTGTATAGAATGTTGTGTATAGAATGTTGTGTATAGAATGTTGTGTGTATAGAATGTTGTGTGTATAGAATGTTGTGTATAGAATGTTGTGTGTATAGAATGTTATGTGTATAGAATGTTGTGTGTATAGAATGTTGTGTCTATAGAATGTTGTGTGTATAGAATGTTGTGTGTATAGAATGTTATGTGTATATATATAATATAAAACCACAACATATGGGATTCATATTCAGTTTTTTGTTTTTTTATACTTTTTTTTTGGTTGGGTAATTATTCCAAAGAGCCTCCTACAGACCGCCGGTTTCGTTTGTGGCATCTCATACACGCCGGTGGCGTTACTTTCTCTAAGAGTGTCTTTTCTTTCTTGTTTCAGTGACAGACGTGGTTCAGGGGCCGGTGATGAGGAGACACATGTCTAAGCGGATGTCCCATACAGACTCGTACCTTTCCACCACCTTCACCCGAGGAGGCGACAGGACATTGTTATCTGTTACCAACGTCAGCGCTTTCTCTGACATCACAGAGGTTCCCTCTGCTTATAACGTGGATTCCACGCCGTCCAGGAATCGTGAAACTGTTGGGGCCACAACTGAGGATTTGGCCAACAGAACAGAACCGGGGTCAGGAACCACATTGAAGGTTTCCGGAACTTCACCTTGGGGCTCGGGCTCCGACTCCGGAATCTCCATGCCGGCTACTGACCCTCTGCTGACTCCTTCCTACAGGAACCCCACAGACTCTTCCCACCACTTTCCAGATTCCACGGTCCCGTTCACAAGTGTCCCCGTCACGGCTCCAAACATAACAGACGTTAGCCAGACCAGTAACTCAAGTGTGGATTTGTCATCACCGTTTTTGTCATCATCATCATCATCACCATCTTCTTCCTCAACCAGCTTCTCGGTTCCTATTTCTCAATCCTCATCATCCTCATTGCCGTTTTCAGTTTCCTCCAATGAGTCGTTTTCGTCTCCAGAAGCTGCCACGTTTCCCAACTCATTCCACACAAAATCGTCCATATCCGAGGTCTTTTCTTCATCTCCAATTCCTTCAACATTAGTCTTCTCAGATCAGCCTTCTGCCACCGCATCTCCTTCTCTCTCTGATGTCCCTCCTGTCTCCGTTTTTACCAGGCCGTATGTGCCACTAACCGGAACCTCTGCAGAACCGGTGCTTCCAGTGTCACCCATTACTGCTCTGCCAACATCATCATCCTCATCTCCAGCAGCAGACACAGAGGCGACCGTCCCGTCTGTGTCCTCAAGTCAAACAGCGGAGCCTTCAACAGCCACCAACAGCTCAGTAACCGGCCTCATCCTCCTCTCAGTTGGGCCTCACGTCACAGAGACAGCAGGGTTTGATGGAACCGACTCTAGAGAAACGAGTGCCACCTTTTCTGTTACGGCGGCTTTACCGGTGGGGACCTTCAAACCAGAGGATAAACCCTCAGGAACGTTATCTCCAGTAGAGAAGACGAGGACTCCAAGTGCCACCACAGCACAGTTTTCTCAGCCTCCGACACTCAGTACTGACTCTGCGCCCCCCACAACAACTCTCCACGGTCAGCTTCTCCCAACGTTTTATTACAGCACACAACGAACCCCCGAGCCTGACAAGACCACATGGCCCGGGAGCTCAAAGACGGCAACGAGCGGTCCCGGCGTGGAGACTACAGACGGAGGGACAACTTCTGTTACCCCTGACACTTTAACGCTGGGGATGGATTCTCAGACAAGTTCTTCAACCAGAAGCCATAAGCAAGGCGTTCAGACAACATTATCCGCCGGCACGGTTACCACGACATCCTCTGCCACCTCCATCGCCAAACCACCCAGCACGACGACCACAACAGTCACAGGTGCTCCACCAGTAACCACATTTTATGTTTTGCCCCGAGCCGCCCTCCCAAACCACTCGCTTTTTACCGTTTTTACTTTTTATTTGCAGCCAGGCTTTGTTCATCCGGTCCGTGTCAGAACGGAGCTCGATGCACCGAGGATAGACTCAATAAGACGTTCCGGTGCGAGTGCCCTCCAGCGTGGCATGGCGCCTACTGCAGCAGAGGTAGGTAGCTCCAGGCTTACCCTCTGGAAGGGCAGATCCTGCAGGTCACGGGATCTAGTAGCTCACAGATCACATGTATATGTTGTAGGACTGCGTGCCACATGTATGTGCGATAGGTGGGTTATGGTCCTATGTTGGGTATAAAAAGCTCTGAGAGATTCTTGCACCTTCTAAATGTGTTCATCGCTTTCCTAGATGTGGATGAATGTCTGTCAGACCCCTGTCCACCGAGGGCCACCTGCACCAACACCAGAGGCTCGTTTAGCTGCCGCTGCCCCTTGGGGTATATCTTGGAGAAAGGAGCAGGGTGCATTCTGGGTAAGAAAAGATAGCACATTGCATGTTAAAGGGGCGCTCCAGTGCCCTGTGCTCCCACCCGACAAACACTGTGTAAGTACTTTAATAAATACAGGAGAAGCTGCAGCTCCAGAGACGTCCGCCACATCGTACGCCATCTAAAACCAAACCTACGAAAGACTCTGAGCCCTCCGCGCCGGGCACAGGAGCATGAGGAGTAAATCTGTGCATGTCTTCCGTTTCAGTCAGGACGTTTCTCGGCCACGTTAAGATGCCACGAAGCTTTCTGAACGGCAGCAGCGGGAAATACACCGCCTTACATCAAATCGAGGAGGAAATTGTGAGCATGGTGAGTATGGCCGAGGCTGCGGCGGATCTTCCGTACTGGGGTGAAGGCGTGGACCCCTGAGAGGCGCCCCCAATACTTTTATTCCTAGAATCAGATTCAGAAATCTTGCGCCGTTTCCTTTTTTCGCCCCATAATATGTTTTCAGCCATTTGTATGATTCTCGCCCTGTTATCTGAGCTCCGCGGTACGGCACACGACGGACAGCCTGCCTCTCCGAGTGATTGTCCCCCTGTTAACGTCACGCTTGGTTACGGGGTATCTTTGGTTTTATTTCTGCAGCTGAGTTCGTCTTTCTCCTCGCTGGATGGATATTTACGATCAGTTGTGACCAACAGCAGGTAATGGCGCGGATCCACCTGATTCCATGTTAATTGGGCCCCTGAGCAGGCTGGGGGCCCCACCACAGATAATGTATAGTAAGATAATACGTTTCTGGGAGATTAAACGCCCCCAACGCATTTTGTGCTCATTTTCAGTCAAACCAATCAAATCACGGTCTCGGTTCGGAACGTTTTCTCATTGGCCTCCAACGTGACGGCGTCCGATGTGACATACAGTCTGCAGAGATACATCCGATCCTGCCAATCACATCCCGAGCGCCACCCCGGCTGCCACCTCCTTCTGCACCCCCAGCTCTATTACATGGGTAATTATATACATGCAGTTACCCCTTGTAATGGAAGTTGCCCTCACTCAGGGTTCTGGTTCCCCTGGGGCGGTTTCGGCCTAGGGATGGAAGGGTTCTGCCCCGCGGCCCCGTCTGACCCAGATGTGCATTGTGTGTCCGTAGCCGGCAGTCTCTGTGCCGTGAGCGGCCCCGGATGTGACAGGGACACGGCGGAGTGCAGCGACGTCACCGGGGTCTCCGTCTGCCAGTGCAAGCCGGGTTACTTCAAATTCACGGCGACGGATCACTCGTGTCGAGGTGAGTGCGGGGCGCTGCCGGTGGCACCATGTCCGTTCCGAGCGGCGTGTGAACCACGTGCAGCCACGTACGAGGGCTCCCGGCAGGAATACATTATTTGGGGTCTGATTCTGTAACGTTTGCTTTCTGCAGCCTGTGAAGACGGTTACAAACGGGAAAACGGAACTTGTGTCAGGTGAGTGGGGACTGTGAGGGTGAGTGGGGTCTGTGTGAGGGGTAAGTGTGACCCCCAGGGGTTCCAGTGCTTTGCACTGATCTGTGTGATGACCCCCGGGTGGGCGGAGCCTCTGCAGACCTATGTAAGGGCAGGAGTCAGCAGGGTGAGTTCCTGTAAGTACCCCCTGTTGGGGTAGTGTGAGTGTGGGTGATGGCATTGAATGGGGTATGTGCCAGCACAGGAGGTCACAGATGTCTCTTGTTCCAGGTGCCCGTTCGGTCTTGGGGGATTTAACTGCTCTAACCGTAAGTGTTATGGTCCTAAGGACAGTTAACCCTTTCCTCTCCACAGGCAGCCATAAATCTGGCTTGTAATAATTTGGGAGAATGTGTCTGTTTTGCATATTTTACAATGTAGGACAGAGGTGCATGAGAGGCAGTGGGGTATTACATAGGGGCAGTTACAGTAAAGGTGGTTTTTAACCTGCGTTAACCCCTTCATGGCACGAACCTGCGGAGGGGGTGAAGTTTTAGCTCGGAGATGCCTTTTGCTGGGAGGCTCACTGGGGAGAGTGGGGGGTTCTGCTGGTCATGCTGGGTGTCCCCGGGTCGGGTGGGAAGCAGCAGGTTGCCGGGCAGCTCTGTGCCCCCCAGCTCTATGTGGTTGTGGAAGGAAAACATGAGTGAATAATATACACAGGTTGGCTCCAGCAGCGGCACAGAAAGGGTTAATGGTTCCTGCCCCTGATGGTGTAGGATTTGGGGGTGTTCTCTTTGTGTGGTAACAGCGACACACAGTGGTCACTATGTGTATTGCATCCCCAGGACGGCCGTACACACTGGGCTGTATTCACTAAACGGGGATTTGCAGTTCATGTCACTCAGGGGGTGGCACATGCAGGGGGTGGCAGGTCCCGGAGGTGGGGGGCAGATTACGTTGTTAATGCCACAGCTCAGTGGGCCGGGTATGAGGGTGATCTCTCGTGGCCTCCATAGCACTTTGTTCCCGGACGGGGAGGTATGAGGTCAGATCCTGACGCTCGGCAGTGAGCCCGGCGGCCATGGAGGGGGCAGCAGAGGCACTCCCCAGAGTCTGCCCTTTATAGATAAATGTTTGTAAGCGCAGTGAGGCTCTTCTAGCAGTTTAACCCCCTCCCCCCGCAGACTCTCTGGGGGTTTATCTGAGCTGCCCCAGGGGTGTTTGGGGTATGAGGCTTGCACTGAGTGTTGGGGGCATTGTCGGTGTGGGGGTGATGCCGTATCCCAGGGTTTGGGGGGTTCTGAGTATTTGGGGGTCTCTCTGTGGTTTTGTGCTAATCTGCCGTGGTTTTTCGCAGCGTATCAGCTGATCACAGTAATCATCGCGTCGGCCGGAGGGGGGGTCTTGCTGATACTCGGCATCGCTCTAGCCGTGATGTGCTGCAGGTTAGTGCACTTTATTACACGCTGTTTGGGGGAGGGGGTCATTAAATTATAAAATCTAAGATTTAATTAAAAACCTTGAAAAAAATACTAAACGCTTTCACTTTATTACGCCGTGTGACGTAATCCTCACCCAATCATGTGATGCGTTATGGAGGGCGGCCCCCCCGCCTGGAAATCTGTGTCAGATCTCTAATTATAATTATCAGATATCTCATTACTTTGTATCATTTTCATTAACTGGTGCAGGACTCCCGGTTACCACGATGAGCTTGTCTATGTATATATTACCGGCGTAGGACTCGGGAAGATTGAGCTATTACTGCGTGTGCCGTCTCTGCCGCGGTGGCGGATCAGTGTAACTATGATGATGAGCGCATGATGCCACCTTTTATGGAGGGTTAATAAATGTTTATTTTTAGTTGCCCCCTTTTCCCGCAGCCGATTTCCTGGTGCGCGCCGGAGTAATAATTACCCCGTCATAAAGTTTTTGTGCTATTTCAAGCTCTGTAGTTTGAGTCTGACATGTGATTAGCGTGTTTAGCGTGTTAGACATACCTGGCCGTAGACGGTAACCTTGAGGTAAAAGGCAGTAACCTCAGTGCCAAAAATCAGAGGAGAAACAGTTTCCTTTACAGACAATAGAAACTTCATTCTGCGCATGTACAGCTAGCGGTGGGCGAGCCCGACCCTGGCGCGGTATGAAGCGAGTCAGACCCTGGCGCGGTATGAAGCGAGCCCGACCCTGGCGCGGTATGAAGCGAGCCCGACCCTGGCGCGGTATGAAGCGAGCCCGACCCTGGCGCGGTATGAAGCGAGCCCGACCCTGGCGCGGTATGAAGCGGATCAGACCCTGGCGCGGTATGAAGCGAGCCCGACCCTGGCGCGGTATGAAGCGAGCCCGACCCTGGCGCGGTATGAAGCGAGCCCGACCCTGGCGCGGTATGAAGCGAGCCCGACCCTGGCGCGGTATGAAGCGAGCCCGACCCTGGCGCGGTATGAAGCGAGCCCCACCCTGGTGCGGCATGAAGCGGATCAGACCCTGGCGCGGTATGAAGCGGATCAGACCCTGGCGCGGTATGAAGCGAGCCCCACCCTGGCGCGGTATGAAGCGAGCCCGACCCTGGCGCGGTATGAAGCGAGCCCCACCCTGGCGCGGTATGAAGCGAGCCCGACCCTGGCGCGGTATGAAGCGAGCCCGACCCTGGCGCGGTATGAAGCGAGCCCGACCCTGGCGCGGTATGAAGCGGATCAGACCCTGGCGCGGTATGAAGCGAGCCCCACCCTGGCGCGGTATGAAGCGAGCCCGACCCTGGCGCAGTATGAAGCGAGCCCGACCCTGGCGCGGTATGAAGCGGATCAGACCCTGGCGCGGTATGAAGCGAGCCAGACCCTGGCGCGGTATGAAGCGAGCCAGACCCTGGCGCGGTATGAAGCGAGCCCCACCCTGGTGCGGCATGAAGCGGATCAGACCCTGGCGCAGTATGAAGCGAGCCCGACCCTGGCGCGGTATGAAGCGAGCCCGACCCTGGCGCGGTATGAAGCGAGTCAGACCCTGGCGCGGTATGAAGCGAGCCCGACCCTGGCGCGGTATGAAGCGAGCCCGACCCTGGCGCGGTATGAAGCGAGTCAGACCCTGGCGCGGCATGAAGCGGATCAGACCCTGGCGCGGTATGAAGCGAGCCCGACCCTGGCGCGGTATGAAGCGAGCCCGACCCTGGCGCGGTATGAAGCGAGCCCGACCCTGGCGCGGTATGAAGCGGATCAGACCCTGGCGCGGTATGAAGCGGATCAGACCCTGGCGCGGTATGAAGCGGATCAGACCCTGGCGCGGTATGAAGCGAGCCCGACCCTGGCGCGGTATGAAGCGGATCAGACCCTGGCGCGGTATGAAGCGGATCAGACCCTGGCGCGGCATGAAGCGGATCAGACCCCAATGTGGCCAGAACATCATTTGTCTGCTGAGAATTTCCTACATTTAGGATTGTGACATTAACCCCCTCAATCCCAGGAAGTTTTTTATCTACAAAACCAGTTGATTCCACGAGTTCCCAGAAACGCGATCGCTTTATGTAGTGAAGGAACGGGCCGGATGGTGAGGATTATGACGTGAAGGGTTAAATAAATCACCGGTAAGATCTCCCGGGAGTTTTGTGTTCAGATCTGAGGAGGACACAGAGATCTGGTGATCCCATAAAGCCTTTGTCATTAGACTCTGCAGGGACCCCGCAGCCGCTTCTGGGGGCCGAAGACGGACTGAAAAGATTTCTTGTTTACTTTTCAGGAAGAATAAAAATGACATCAGCAAATTAATCTTCAAGAGCGGAGATTTCCAGATGTCGCCGTACGCGGAGTACGCCAAGACCCCGCGCTCGTCCGACTGGGGCCGCGAGACCATCGAGATGCAGGAGAACGGCAGCACCAAGAACCTGCTGCAGATGACGGACGTTTATTACTCTGTGAGTCCCCGGGGGGCTGCAGGCGGGGGGGGGCGCAGATATTACAGGGGGCTGCAGACGGGGGGGCGCAGATATTACAGGGGGCTGCAGACGGGGGGGCGCAGATATTACAGGGGGCTGCAGACGGGGGGGGCGCAGATATTACAGGGGGCTGCAGACGTTTTAGGGTCACCAGCTTGGGGTGATTTTATTGGATTTGGACAATTCTGAGCTTTTACCAAACGCGGCAAAAATCCTAAAACGTAAACGGCAGCAAACCCGGAATGTTAGCAGTTTGAGGAGAATTTGGGCTCAGGGCAGATTCACTAAGGTGTGAGAGAGACAGCGGAGATGAGGGTATCCCTGGTACCCGGGGGTTATCGTTCCAGGGACTCGTACAGAAGATCGGGTCGGGGGGTTCCGAGCACCAGGGCCACTGATACCCCCCCAATCCAAGAGAGGAGGGGGCAGGTAGAGCGGGTCTAACGTAAAACCCGTGTGGATCCCGTTAATTGGTCTCTTACATTGCATGTTCAGGCATTTCTTCGGCCCTCTGCCTGTGACGGTGGACAGGTCCGCCTGCGACTCTCACCCTTAGTCCCGATTCATAGATTTTTTTTTTCTCTCGTTTCGTTTCCAGCCGGGATTGCGGAACCCGGAGCTCGAGAGGAACGGGCTTTACCCCTACACGGGAGCGCCGGGCTCGCGCCACTCCTGTATCTACCCCGGGCAGTTCAACCCATCCTTCATCACCGAGGAGAACCGCAGAAGAGATTACTTTTAGAAATCTCCAGAACGTCTCCAAAGAGGGTCCTGAAAACTAAGTGGAGTAACCTGGGTAACGAGGGGGTCCGGAGGACGGCGGAGATCCCAGGACGCTCTTCATGGGGTTATATTTCCCCCTAAATTATTATCGCTAGAGACTGGCCAACATGTAGCACTTAAACTACAACTCCCACAATGCTGAGCCAGGATGATGGGAGTTGTGGTTTAAGGTGGCAGTCCCTGGCAGGATTTGGCTCCTTAGAGTCGCCGGTTTTTGGTCTGCGGCATGCGCTTGAATCTGCCTGAGGATATTTGGTGGAGTTTAGCGGCTGATAACGAGTCACGTGGGGAACGCAGCTTGTGAGCGTCTCGGGCGACCTTTGCCTGATGTCTCGGAGATAACCCGGCGCTCTCGTATCCATCGGGGAGATCTCATCCGGCTCCACGAGATGAAGCGACAGCAGAGCTTCTCGCAGCCGCCGACTTTATTCCTGTGCATTTAGTGAAAGGATCCAGGCGTGAGCGGCCACGGCTCTCTAAACACGTTCTACTCTCACCCTACACACAGACACTAGAACCCGCCGGCAGATCGGCCCCCGTCTAGTCGCCCGTTTCTCCTGCTGTAAAGACTCCTTAAACCTTAATCAGTCGTTGGTCTCGTCTTAGATTCAGGAGCCGTATGTCTATCCCATGCATGTGTAATCCCCCTCACTGTATTACTCTCTACCACCTCTGCTGGGAGGCCGTTCCACTTATCCACCTCCCCCTCAGTAAAGTAAACTTCTTTCCGTTCTATTTCAGCCTCTGTACCCCTGCTGTTTTTTAACTCTTAAGGAAGTAACCGCTCCGTCTCATCTGCCATCTTCAGTTTGCTATTTCTGGGCTTACTGTATAATTCGTTCATTTAGAATTTGAGAAATGAAACATGCGCAGGGCAGGCTCCTGAATACAAGACTGAGGAGCAGATTAGGTCTGACAGCAGCTGGAAACGGGGGATTCGGTGGCGCCGGCGGGGGATTCACCGGGGGGGGGGTATAATGTACACACTGGAAAGTTTATGTTGTTAGAATTACTTTGTTTAATTGCGGAGTTTGCTGCCGGGGCCGTTGGGCCGAACGCGTTTTCGGGGGTTGTTTCCAATGTTTTATTTCTTAAGTCATTCCCTGATTTATCCAAAAAAGTTACCGTCTGGAGGAGGAATCCGTAGAATCTGCAGAAATAGAGATTTTTGATAACGCATTTCGTTTGCCCGGCCTGGTAAGCAAAACTGCCCCAATTCATCGGAGAAATTCTGCCCCGCTGCGGAATCCTTTACACAAAGACCTGTGAATTCAGCCCCCACGCTGCAGACTCCCACAATCCTCAGCCACACAAACATGGTAGGTTTTATTCCAGGGGTTCTGCGTCCCAGGCTCCTTTTCTTGCAGCAGAGGTAATGAGTAATTGAAGGGTTAATTGTATATATTTGACTTATTATTTGTATTTTATTATTATTTATAACTTCCCGTGTGAGGGGTCCGTGTGCAGCCGTGATGCGGGGGTCCGGCGCATTATGAGGGGGGGGCAGGTTGCGATGAGCGGGGGGGCGGCGTGATGAGCGATTTTTATTGCTGTAAGCTCTGCCGGTAACCTGCATGAAATGCGACGGGTTTATCCGGTTGCTGCGTGTCCCAAACCTTACGAAAACGCTAATTTCCATGATTTGGGGAGTCCGTTATAAATCACCCCGGGGGGTTCCGGGAACGGCAGGAGGGTCAGTGTGGGCTTACAGACAAGCCGGGGGCTCGTGATGTTTTGCCCCTTGGGGTTGAATTTGTTTGCCCGGTCCACCATCAGCGAAGGGCAGGCGAGCGGCTTTACGCTGAGGCTGGATGAAGATGATGGGAGTTGGAATTGCTTTTCCCGGGGGGACTCTTACTTGCCCTGTCTTGGAATATCTCCCCCCTCTGGATTCGGAGGCACCCCGGGAGAAACGTTACCGCCGGCAGACAGCCGCCGCCGACAGACAGCAGCCCCCGCCAGCGCATCTGTTCATGACTTTACGCCTGATGGGACTGCAGTTTCTGCTCCAGTTGCAGCCTTAACCCCGTCAGTGCTGTTGAGTTCTCGGCTGTGAATGGGTTAATATTTGGATGGAGTGGGGATTGTTTTTATGCCGGGTGAAGTCTGACGTTTTAGTCAGCGTAATAATAAAGATGGAATAAAACGCACGGAATGAGCGGCGTCCGCTTCCTCTCTGTTCATTCCTTTGCTGCGTTCGGCGGGGGTGCAGCCTCGTCAGGAGCCCAAGTGGCACTAAAGACCTCCACCGTACTGCCCAAGTGTCCTGCTTTAGTTTGCCCAGTCCTCCTGCGGGCCAAAAGGGAGGTATTAAAGTCCATGATATTATCGGGGGGTAATAGTCTTCTAATAAAACTTTTATAGCGCCTGGTACTACAAACACCGCGGTGGCTGCGCGCCCGGGTCCGGCCGCCGTCTAACGTACTCAGCGGGCGCTGGCAGCAGGTGGTAATTTATCATCACGCAGTAATTGGCCCCAATAAGGAAGTATTAGGAGTGTAAATTCCCGATGGTTTATGATTTTATGGCATCCGTGCGAATCTCAAAAACAAAGTTCCTCCTGTGAGCCTTTTGGGCAAAAAGTCCAGACTGGCGGACGGTGGGGAGCGGGCTGTCGGATGGTGGGGAGAGGGCTGGCGGACGGTGGGGAGAGGGCTGGCGGACGGTGGGGAGAGGGCTGGCGGACGGTGGGGTGCGGGCTGTCGGACGGTGGGGTGCGGGCTGGCGGACGGTGGGGTGCGGGCTGGCGGACGGTGGGGAGCGGGATGGTGGAGTGCGGGCTGGCGGACGGTGGGGTGCGGGATGGTGGGAAGCAGGCTGGTGAGGAGCGGGCTGGCGGGGAGCGGGCTGGCGGGGAGCGGGCTGGCCGGTGGTGGGGTGCAGACTGTGGCTCCCGGTTGTACCCCGTTTACTGCAGTAACTCGACACCTGCAGGGAATCTGATTCCGAAGACGATAAAATAAAACGGTTTATGATCACAGATTGCGCAGCGCTGTTACATTATTACATCACACTAAGAACAAACAAACTTTAACCCCCGCGGCGCTCGTCATATAACGGACCGAGACCCTCCACCAGCAGCACGTGGCTTCACGCTAACACGCTTCCCCGAACACGGCTTCCTCAGAGCGGGAAGGCATGCGCAGTAAATCCTTCCCGCGTTACGTATGAGATCTGAGCTTTATTTAGCAGCTCGGGGCCAAAGCGAGAAAAAACAGCAAATCGTTTCCTGGATTGGGGTGAATTCCAGAAAAATTTCCTTACGCGCAACACATTTTCCTTAAGATGAACCAATAACGGCTCTCCGTACGCGAAATATTACCGGTCATCCGGCTCGCGGCGGGAACGCACATCGCGCATGAATCTAGCTGAGTACCCGCCGGGTTTGCAAGCAGGTGGGCGCTGAATGCAAGCAGGGAGGGAGGGAGACGATGGTTTGTGGCCCTCGGGTGCAATATTTCTTTAGTAACGAAAACACGCGCACATTCTAACATAAAAACTCACCCCGACACCATCTCCCTCACACATACACTCAACTACCATACAGTCACTCACACTCACTCTAACACAATACACTTACACACACTCCCTCCTCTCCCTCCCACCCCTAACCCTACCGCACGCCGACACTCTATCGCCCCGCGCTGACACTCTAACGCCCCGCGCTGACACTCTAACGCCCCGCGCTGACACTCTAACGCCCCGCGCTGACACTCTAACGCCCCGCGCTGACACTCTAACTCCCCGCGCCGACACTCTAACGCCCCGCGCTGACACTCTAACGCCCCGCGCCGACACTCTAACGCCCCGCGCCGACACTCTAACGCCCCGCGCCGACACTCTATCGCCCCGCGCCGACACTCTAACGCCCCGCGCCGACACTCTAACGCCCCGCGCTGACACTCTAACGCCCCGCGCTGACACTCTAACGCCCCGCGCTGACACTCTAACTCCCCGCGCCGACACTCTAACTCCCCGCACCGACACTCTAACGTCCCGCGCTGACACTCTAATGCCCCGCGCTGACACTCTAACTCCCTGTGCTGACACTCTAACGCCCCGCGCTGACACACACACTCACGCTGACACACACACTCACGCTGACACACACACTCACGCTGAATCACTCTCTGATTTAAAGCTGGCATTTGAGTTTCAGCCGGCCGTACCCAGCGCCCACTTTTTAGAATCACCGTCTTAAGGCAGAAGGCAGAGATCCTGAAGAGGCCTCCACGATATTCCCTGCGAAACGCAAATAACAGATATTATGTTTCACGCCAATCGCAGACATTACTGACGCTTTACGTTAATATTTAACGTCCGGAGCCACGGCATCGCATCCATAAATACGATTTTATTTGGCCACCAGGAGGACAAAGTCCGGACCTTATTAGCGCACAAAAGGCTTCGTTATGGACACCCAAGTCACGGCTTTAAAGGTACTCGGCCCTATTAGGAACCGAAGTGAACCCCCCTGAGGAGAGTTGGGGGTCTCGGTTCTGCGACGATCAGAAACACCGTCTCCATCCCACGCACCCATTAACCCTTCCCACAAAGCATTCTTTAATCATGTCACATTTTGTAGCCTTCATCATTTTTCCCGGGAACACTTAATTGTCACATGATACAAAGACGCTGCCTGACTGGTTGCTGCCATAGACGCTCCAAAGCTTCTCAAACGTCTGTGTTGTAGTAGAGAGTGCAAATTCATGTTTTCTGCCGGTGGGACGGCATCTTTAACACGACCGGAATAACATTTTATCAGAACCCGGAGGAAAGATCTTCAAGGAAACCAACAAAAGGTTAAACGGAGACATTAATAATCAACTCGGGTCTAATTACCCCCTGACGTCAGACGGAACGCGGACTCCGGACCTCCGCGCCGCTTAAAGATGATCCCAGCTCCGGATCCTCTCATTTCTCGAGATCGCTACACAGAGGAAGCGCCATGGGGGGTTCTAAGCTGCTCAGGGTCCTCTCCACCCTCTCGCTGCTCATTCTGATGAGGGGTAAGTGGTCTCTGCTTATTAACTCTTTAATAACTTCTGTAATATACCCCAAACAGAACAATCTGATTCTCGTAGATTTAGAAACAAAGGACCAGAAACCCCCCCACCGCCGCTTCGTGCTGGGTAATGGGGGCCGGGAGACGCGTTCGATGGGTTAATTTACCCCTCTGTACCGAGCGATCGCAGCAGCTCACAAAAGTCTAGAACGTTACGGGCTGTGATGTTCTAGCTTTCTTGCCATGGGGATAGACGCGGGGGGATAGACGCGGGGGGATAGACGGGGGGGGGGATAGACGCGGGGGGACAGACGCAGGGGGGTAGACAGGGGGGGATAGACGCGGGGGGGATAGACGCGGGGGGGAGATAGACACGGGGAGATAGACGGGGGGTTGACGAGGGGGGGATAGACGGGGGGGATAGACGGGGGATGCTGTTTGTTTGGCCTCAGAAATCAGGATTTCAGTTCTGGAGTCTTCGGAAAACATTAAGGAGCCGAACAGAAGTCAGCTTTCATTTCAATAATTTCATTTTTATCTTCTGTGTTTCGGCTTTTATTTAAAATTCTGGATTTCTCGCGGCAATAAAAGGCAGAACATGCGCGGCTCGTATCATCGGTGACCCTTCAAACGCTAATTATACTCTCATTACACGCGAGTTACCCCGATTAATAATTACTGGTCGCAAACGGCTCCGTTCAACGGTCTGACTAAAACCAGACAGGAAAAGGTGCTTCAGCAATTAAACACTGTAAGGTAGACATGGCCCAGGGCTGGACGCTGTACACGAGGGGGTAACTAGGGAGCTAAGCCTAGTTCTGGCGACGTTTCGGGGTTCCTTCCGGTTCGGGGTTCTTTCCGGTTCCGGGTTCCTTCCGGTTCCGGGTTCTTTCCGGTTCGGGAATGGCGCCAATAGACTGGCGTAAGATGTGGTGCCCATATTTATATCGTGGCCGGGGAACTCCAGGCCAGTGAGTCTGACATCGGGGGAAATGATTTGAAGACAAGCGTTGAAGATCTGGAATGGAATAGAATGCGTTGAAGTCGGCGTGGTTTCGTGAACCATTCTATGACGGAAAAGTATAGATCTACGAGCGGCGGTAGGGTAGACGAGATCTGTTTGGACTCTGCTAAGGCATTTGATCGGGTGCCACACGAAGGGTTAATATACAATCTGTCAGACACAGGCTTAGGGGTAAATGAGTGAACTCGGGTTGGAAAATTGGTGCAAAGATAGAAAGCAAAGAGTGCCTGTAAGCGGAAGCCGCGGGGGTCTGTCCCGGGTCCTCTTCTCTTTCATTAATTAATCGGCCAACTGACTGAGAATCCCGACGAATGTAAAAATATCCGTTAATAATAATAACAGAACATATTCCGTACACGGAATCCCCCGGGAATAAACTACGAAGCAGAAGGATTTGGGAATAATTGTAGGCGACAGATTTGGTAACGGTGCACAATGCCAGTCAGCAGCCGCAGCGGCCGATAAGATATCGGAAGGGATAAAAGGGGGTTCCCGGGAGGAGGATCGCATCTGAATGGTAAGATCTCACCTTGAATACGCCGGCCCTTAAAGGGACGCTTTGGAACTGGAAAAGGTGCAAAGGAGGGCCACAAGATTAATAAAATGCCACAAAGTGAATACGGGGATTGGAAGATCTTCGCTGCATCTATATTTACGTGCGTGTAAACGTGTAAACGTGTAAACGCGGGATGTTTCCTTCTACGGAAGTGTTAGGTTTTAGAACATACGTGTTTTAGAACATACGTGTACACATGTGCACTGTTCATGGCGCAGACGTTCTTGCTGGGTAATTGGCTATTTTTCTGTGAACTTCCCCAGAGGACGTACGAGTGAAATAAACTAAAAACTAAAACGACATCATCGAGAAAAGCCGCCAGCCGCCGTAAATCTGTGCTTTGGGGTAATTTGGGGAAGTCGAGCGTTTTCAGACATTGCCTCTTCGCCCCTGGGTGGGGTATTTCTTCTCGATGCGTGTTTATTACGCGTTATTAGTGCAATAAAAGTGAAACAGTAACAGGCCACGTTAAACTATAAGCCTTTTATCAGTCCGGAGGGGGCTGCGCTCTGTATATACAAGATATATTTACGCAGATCGCACGAAACCAGCGCTCGGGTGTTTATTACACAGACACTCACATTGTGTCGCCCCTACTCAGTCCCTGTACTCGGGGAAGTTTGCAGAAACACTTTATGGCTTCTGAAAATGACTCTCTTGTCACCACTGTACAGCGCTACGGAATTTGATGGCGCTACATAAAACAATAAATAATAATAATAATAATAATAAATAATAATTAATAATAATAATAATAATAAGTTGTTGTTGTTGTTGTTGTTTTACGCGATTCAGTCACGGCGATGACGTTGGGTTTGACCTCACTGATTATTCCTTTTTCAGCAACCACTATTGCCACCGAGACAACAACCACAACCAACCCGGCAAACACCGAGACAACAACCACAACCAACCCGGCAAACACCGAGACAACAACCACAACCAACCCGGCAAACACCGAGACAACAACCACAACCAACCCGGCAAACACAGAGACAACAACCACAACCAACCCGGCAAACACCGAGACAACAACCACAACCAACCCAGCAAACACGGAGACAACAACCACAACCAACCCGGCAAACACCGACACAACAACCACAACCAACCCAGCAAACACCGAGACAACAACCACAACCAGCCCGGCAAACACCGAGACAACAACCACAACCAACCCGGCAAACACCGAGACAACAACCACAACCAACCCGGCAAACACCGAGACAACAATCACAACCAACCCGGCAAACACCGAGACAACAATCACAACCAACCCGGCAAACACCGAGACAACAATCACAACCAACCCGGCAAACACCGAGACAACAACCACAACCAACCCGGCAAACACCGAAACAACAACCACAACCAACCCGGCAAACACCGAGACAACAATCACAACCAACCCGGCAAACACCACCGAGACACAAGGTTCAACTACACCAGGTGCAAATGGGACAGAAGACACTTCTACGACTACAGCTACTCCGACCAGTCCAACAACTCCAGCAGGTAGAGGCATTGGTGCCAAACACCTAGACACAACTACCCCACACTAACTCGCAGGGATCCATGCGCAGTAAAGGGCTACGGCCGGTAATGTGTTCACTTTGGGTGATATCCAGGGTTTCTCCCAGCTCCGTCCCCCAAGCCTCCTGTTCTCATTTACCTTGTATAGTGACAGGGAGAGAATAATGAAACTGCCCTTTTACGCAGTACGGGGCACAGCTGGCCTTAACGCCGCCATACATTTTCTATATGCGATTCGTGACGAGAGACGAGAGACGTCAGGGATCTGGTTTAACCCCCGGAGTTTCTTCAGGGTTTGAGTTTCTAAGGGGGGATCGAGGTGGGAGATCCAGGAGATAAAACATCAGGGTGAAGCCGCATCACCCGCGAAGCTCTCCCTTCATCCGCCTGCCTAGACGCTGGCGCCACCTACAGGAATGCCTTGAGCTTTAGGCCATACCTAGGATGTGTCAGACTTTGCCCTGGAGTCGCAATCTCGAGGTGAACGGGTAATCTGTCCAGGTATCGGGATAAATAGGCAGACTCATGTCATGGGGTTAATGGGCAGATTCTCAGGGTTTTTACCCCAGTGTCAGGTTAAAGGGACAGAATCTTGGGGTCTCCTCTGATTTAATGATATCTGAGCATCCCGATTGGTGCTTTATCACAGCTGGAATCCCTGCTTGAATACAGGTGACTCCATTCAGAATATCTTTACCTCCTGATGGGTGTTCGGATAAATGGGGAGCTTCTGATGGTTTTTACCCCAATTTCAGGGTCACACAGTCTGGAGCCGACTACTTCAGTTTCTCGTCTGTGTGAGGGGCTATTAATGGGGTAATAGTCGCAGGGTCCGCTCATTTGGTGTGTGGTACGTGGCGGTGCAGATGGGTGGTCTGTGGCTTCAGTAACCGTATGTAACGCGTTCTCTCTCCCTGCAGCCATCACCGCATGCAACGCAGACAGCTGCGGGATAGCCACGTGTGTGGGCCTGCACGAGACGTTCCGGTGCCGGTGCCCCGTGTACCTGTACTACATAAACGGCTCTTGCACGGCAGGTAAGAGCGTCAGATGCGACCCGGTTTGCCTCGCGTCGTTTTACACTTTCTCTGGTCCTTGCAGCAGAACCATTGGGTATTATTACTGTGAAATGCCCCGCTGCAGGGGACTGCCCCGAGGCCAGTCCAGCGTGAGCCTTAACGTGGCGCTGCCTGCCGTGGGAGGTGGACGCGCGGCAGGGTCCTGTCACCGTTCCATCTGGGCGCGGTATCAGGATGATGGGGGCTGGGCGTTTTTGGCACTCGGTGCGGGTTCGGTGGGGTGGTGGGTGGGAAAGCAGGCAGAGGGGCACAGTGAGCTATTTGCCCTCCTGCCCAAAATGTGCCAGCTCTCCCCTGCCCTCCTGAATCAGCTACAGGGCAATACGAGCAGCTTATGGCTTCATGTCCTGAGGGGGCAAAAGGCACTTCTCATCCGATAATAATTTCCACGAGGGAAGATCCTGAGGAGGAAGGTCGGGCAGAAGGGTGATGGATTCAGCCTTATGTACTATGTAACACATTTGGTAGGTAGCTACATAGTATCTTTATGATTGGCCATTACAGGGTTAATACGTTGAGAAGGTTCCCGTGTGGGCTCATAGGTCACAGAGTTACGGATAAGGAGATGCGCTGGAGACTCGCGCCCCACGTGCAGCACTTATGGTATAATTTACATGCAGAAAAGGCCTCGGTGGTCTCCGAAGCTGACACTCTAATGCATGTCTTCCCCACCCGTGAAACCTCTACTTCTCTGCTCGCAGGCGACAGCGTTTTTGGGAATCTTGTTCTAAACAATCAAGCTTTCAGTCAAGGAAACTTAGACGAATACACGCAGATATATAAAGAAGTAGAGAGACACGTGAGTATATTCTGGGCAAAGCTCTCATTTCTGATCCGGTTCTATCATTCTCCAGCCGCCATCTCAAAGGGTTAAATCGCCCCGTCGCCCTGAGATATCTGTGATAATAGCGTTACGGAGGGACCTGCGCGGCTGGAAACAATCTCTAGCGCTAGAGGCTCCTGCGCTGTCCGCTAAACCAACGTAGGGAGAGAACAGGAAGCGGCTTCCAACTTCCTGCTCGGGTCGACCAATTGGATTCCTATACAGTCTGCACTGAGGGATCATGGGAAACAAAATGCCCCAAATGAAGTTGCCAGTTGTGGGGTTTGTGCAGCAGTAATGGCGGAGGCCGTCTCCTGACAACGAGACATATAAGAGAATCCACTGGTTATAGATAGCGGGAGACCATTTAACTGCCATCACGGGCATCCAGGAGACATTTGCCCCCATGCCACCAGCAACGAGCCTGCAGGGGCCATTTGTACGCGTGGGGAGCAATCAGGGGCCCGTATGCATACAAAGAGGCAGACAATGTGAATTGGGGTTCAACAGGGAAAGAAAAGGTTAACATGATGGCAGAACGGAAGGACTTGCCATATTATATCAGCCCGGGGCTGATCTGCCATTCGCTGGCTGGGGTAACGTGGAGCCAAACATCATCCCAACTAACGCAATATTTTATTTCTGTTCAGTTTCAGCGAATATTTGCTAATGACACGGGATACGCACAGACTGTCATCCAGGATATAAGGTGAGTTTTAATACATAACGTGTAATGTATCCTATCGGAAACAGCGCAGGCTGATGACGCAATAATACGGAGCAGTCTGATGACGCAATAATACGGAGCAGTCTGATGATGCAATAATACGGAGCAGTCTGATGATGCAATAATACGGAGCAGTCTGATGATGCAATAATACGGAGCAGTCTGATGACGCAATAATACGGAGCAGTCTGATGACGCAATAATACGGAGCAGTCTGATGACGCAATAATACGGAGCAGTCTGATTGTTGCTGCTGGGTGATAACCGGAGATGCATTTATCTGAACCCGCATTCTCTCTCACTGATAACAGAATAAACTCTCTGCCGGTGTGTTTTTAGAGTTTTATGTTCTAATATCGATCTCTTGCTGCCGTTCCCAGCGCCCAGACCTCCCGCAGCCGGACGGCCCGTAACGGCGTGACCGTGTCGGTTAGAACAATTGTCATGTTTCAGCTGAACTCCATAGATCCAGAGGAAGTAGTCAATATAACAACGCAGTATTTTAAAGACGAGGGCATAGGAAGTTTTGCCGGTAAGTAAATGTTTTTTGATGTTTGTGTCTTGGCAGGTCATGCTTTTGTGTGTATTAGTGTACGGCATCAGCATGTGTGTGCGTATTATTGTATGCTGTTACTGTGCGTGTAACATACGGTATTAACTATGCTATATGGGGTTAAAGCATGTATGTCAGCGCGTGGTGTTAGTGTCAGGGGTGAGTCTAGGGCTAGTGGTGGGATGGAGAGGAGCCGGGACGGCGAATTACATATTATTATTGCGTATTATTACGCCATAGCGGGGGCTACTGCATGCTGACCCCCTGACTATGCAGGCTGTAAAGGGTTAATATTCCAGTGGGTCATTACAGCTAATATAATAATCCTGTCTTTTAATCAGAGCAAAGTGTATGCGATGGATTTTACTGCGAGATGGAAACCACAACATGCACTGTAACAGCAGCAGCCCAGCCGCCGGTGTGCAAGTGCAGAGAGGGCTTTTACACGTCTGCAGAAACCATCACCTCCTGCCGGGGTAAGAACCAGCGGCGGGGTCAGAACCAGCGCCGGGGTCAGAACCAGCGCCGGCGTCAGAACCAGCGCCGGCGTCAGAACCAGCGGCGGGGTCAGAACCAGCGCCGGCCTCAGAACCAGAGCCGGGGTCAGAACCAGCGCCGGGGTCAGAACCAGCGGCGGGGTCAGAACCAGCGGCGGGGTCAGAACCAGCGTCAGAACCAGCGCCGGCGTCAGAACCAGCGCCGGGGTCAGGACCAGCGGCGGGGTCAGAACCAGCGGCGGGGTCAGGACCAGCGTCGGGGTCAGAACCAGCGGCGGGGTCAGAACCAGCGCCGGCGTCAGAACCAGCGCCGGGGTCAGAACCAGCGGCGGGGTCAGAACCAGCGTCGGGGTCAGAACCAGCGCCGGCGTCAGAACCAGCGCCGGGGTCCATCTCCTCTATTGTTAAGCTGCTGGTTTATTTGTTGCATTAACATTTCGATCTGCGCGTCCTTTCTGTGTTTCAGAATGTGATCCGAGCTGCGGTTCTGTTGAAGGGCAGCACTGTGTTCTGGACTCAGAAAAGAGGCTCCCGAAGTGCGTATGTGGCCCCGGCTACAAAACAACCAGAGATAATAAATGCACAAAGTAAGTAGAATGAAATGTAACAAGGCTACATACACACAACGGGGTACCGAGAGCCCCCGGCAAAACAGACCCTCAATCTGTGAACGGATAAAGCTTGCCACCGGCTACCATCATCATCATCACTGCGGCCCGATTCCCTTGGACTTGGCACAGAACTAAGATAGACTCCAAGGGTCAGAGTTGAGGTAACCGCAGGTCACTCGCAGCCCCCACACACAGGAGAAATCATAAAGCGGGCCACCGGTCCACGGCTACCGGGCAAACCAACACAGACAAAGGCAGCGATCCAAATCCAGATGGAACCGGCGCCGACAGCCATCAAACTCCTTTGAAGAATCAAAACCATGGAAATTAATCCAATATTTAGGTAGACATTCTACTCATCCCATAGCCTCGGTAACCGGCTGGCGCTGAATCTCCCTGCAGCAAATAAAAGAGAAAAAAGCCAAAATATAGTAAAAATTCATAAAAATCAGGACAAGATAAAGGAAAAATGGGGTTAATAGGAATCGATAAGCCACGTGGAAAACGGAGATCAGTTCTGAAAAAGGGACACTCAAACAGCTCTGCGCATTTCGCTAATTATTATTATTATTATTATTATTAATAGATTTACCAATCCTGGCTTCTTCCAAAAAAACGGCGGCCGGCGGCCAAGGTCCGTTTAGTGATTTAATCTTTTTTGGAATATCTGTTCTAATGATTTGCTTATTTTTGGCCTCATCAGGTGTCCGTTCGGATACACGGGAGAGGGGTGCAAGGACAGTAAGTATTATTCACAGAGATGGGTTAACGGGGGTCACTGTCTGTAGATGCCGTGAAGCTGGGGGGTCCTCACGGCACTGCTTGAACACAGTTAAGTGGAGAATTGTAGGCTTTGCCGCGTTGGTTTTCATGTCCAGTGAGTTGTAATAATCTATTAGGGGATTCTGGGGCAGCCTGCAGACCTCCCAGTAATTGATTTTTTATTTTTCCCTATAAACTGATGAAATTCACCTAAAATTCCAACTTTCCCCTCAGATTTCAAGTTACTCCTGGTCATTATCGGCTCTGTGGCCGGAGCGCTCTTAATTGCATTATTTGGAACAATTATTGGATGCTCTATAAGGTAAGAATGTAGTTAATTTGGGGAGCCCTAGAAACAGAACCCCAAACTCCACTCTATGGTGACCCCTTTTATTCTATTTTTAAGAGATATGAAATGGTTAATGTGGTAAATATTTGGGAAGATCACTGACGATGAGATGCACTCCATGTAATAGGTTTTCCCGACCTCTGGCACTGCAGGGGTTAAGGGGTATGTTGGGTATGGCTTCATCAGAGATCTGGGTATGTGCCATCCCCGTGCCCCAGCGGGGCTCCAGTGTGACCGGTTCAGGACCTGGCATGCCCCTAAATCACAAAACATTCCAATAGTAACAAAAAGACCCGATTGGGGGGCGATTGGGGGGCATTTTCCGCCACATAACGTACTTCTCCTAAACGATGCAGGTCGCGAAAACGAGGAAAAAGCTCGGACAGGAACCATCTGCTCCTCCATGTTGGGTATTCGGGAAGCAGCAGCAGCCCGCAGCCCGAACGTTTATTCCCCAAAGTCACAGCCAAAGCGGACCTCGGTCAGGTGAACAAAAGCGCCAACATGTACGAGGACGACGAGCAGTTTACCCGCTCCATGCCCAAGCGGGACTACGAGGAGGTAATGGAGGCGCGCGGGCCCCGGGACTTATGTTATACACTGCTTGGGAAGTCTGTCTACACGCTGTACAGCGCTACGGAACACGATGGCGCTATATAAACCAATAAATAATAATCATAGATCTTTTCTGGGAGGATGACGGATAGGACTCGGGGGAGGGGCGTAAACCGAATTTCATGCTAACGCTCTCCGTGTTTCTCGTTTGTTTTAGGATCCTTGGTATGAAATGTCACACAGGGACAGAAAGTACTGACCGCGCATGAGGGGAACTGGACACACTAAGATTTATTTAAATGCAGATTTTTTTAAATAGGTGCCTGTAAAGCTGCGTATTGGGCAGGGGGGGCCTTCCATAAAAATCCCTGCCTCACATAATGATTTTCAGTGTATATAATAATAACAGAAACACAGAATCTGCTGGCAGATCGGCCCCGTCCGGCCCATCCAGTCTCCCGCTTCTTCTGCTATAAAGACTCCAACCTTAACCAGTCGTTGGTCTCACTGTATTACCCTCTACCACACCTGCTGGGAGGCTGTTCCGCTTATCTACCACCCTCTCAGTAAAGTAAAACCTCTGACCCTCGAGATTCGGGTCTCTTGTTGTAACTTTTCTTCTCCTTTGAAATAAATTCCCTCCCGTCCGTTTATTAAACCCCCTTTTGTGTTTAAATGTCTCTATAATGATAAGAGGCTGCGGCAGATATCTCCGGAGGAGAGGAATCGCGTGGATACAGAGGTGCCGGTTGGTGTTACTCGCCTTACACTCCCCACACAAAACATATTTTTTTATAAATGTTTCCCTTAATTTATTCTTTTCAACGAAATCTTGATTCTTATTTTACCGAGAACATAAAGTTATTCCCAACTATTTTATGTCTTAAACAATCTTAGTTCAGGTGGCTGGATGATGTCATACAAGACAATCTATAGGCGTTGTGTGGCGAAAAGAGACCACATAGTGGGCGTTCAGTGACCCGGGGAGTCCGGGCTAAAACCCAGAGAGTTCCCAGGCATGACTTCGATGATGTAGATTATGGAAAATGTCTGTATGACATCACCACTCCCCTTTATTGAGCGTTTTAAAAAAGCAATAGAGAGACGACCATCCGGGACAGAGACGGTCGTGGGTCTGAGCGTAAAATGTAACGTTCCCTTCGGGATGTCCAAAATCGAACGTTCTCGTGTTAATTTATTTTTTGAAAATATGGTTAAATATTAAAGTATCTGCTGAATATATTTCCGGCGTCCGGTGTTTGTGTCGTATTATTTCCAGAGTCAGATTTACCCAAAACCCCAGCAGCAGAGCGAGGAGCGGAGAATCCACCCCGCATAATTCTGTACGTTATACATAAACTCGGGATTTTTCCACCCCCCCCCGCGGAATATCTATATATTATACACATGCCTTCCATCACCCCCCCCGCGGAATATCTAAATATTATACACATGCCTTCCATCACCCCCCCCGCGGAATATCTATATATTATACACATGCCTTCCATCACCCCCCCCCGCGGAATATCTAAATATTATACACACGCCTTCCATCACCCCCCCGCGGAATATCTATATATTATACACACGCCTTCCATCACCCCCCGCGGAATATCTAAATATTATACACACGCCTTCCATCACCCCCCCGCGGAATATCTATATATTATACACACGCCTTCCATCACCCCCCCCGCGGAATATCTAAATATTATACACACGCCTTCCATCACCCCCCCCGCGGAATATCTAAATATTATACACATGCCTTCCATCACCCCCCCGCGGAATATCTAAATATTATACACCCCCCCGCGGAATATCTAAATATTATACACACGCCTTCCATCACCCCCCCCGCGGAATATCTAAATATTATACACATGCCTTCCATCACCCCCCCGCGGAATATCTAAATATTATACACACGCCTTCCATCACCCCCCCCGCGGAATATCTATATATTATACACACGCCTTCCATCACCCCCCCCGCGGAATATCTATATATTATACACACGCCTTCCATCACCCCCCCCCCCCCGCGGAATATCTAAATATTATACACATGCCTTCCATCACCCCCCCCGTGGAATATCTAAATATTATACACATGCCTTCCATCACCCCCCCGCGGAATATCTATATATTATACACACGCCTTCCATCACCCCCCCCTGCGGAATATCTATATATTATACACACGCCTTCCATCACCCCCCACGGAATATCTATATATTATACACACGCCTTCCATCACCCCCCCGCGGAATATCTAAATATTATACACACGCCTTCCATCACCCCCCCGCGGAATATCTATATATTATACACACGCCTTCCATCACCCCCCCCGCGGAATATCTATATATTATACACATGCCTTCCATCACCCCCCCGTGGAATATCTATATATTATACACATGCCTTCCATCACCCCCCCCCCGCGGAATATCTAAATATTATACACATGCCTTCCATCACCCCCCCCCGCGGAATATCTAAATATTATACACATGCCTTCCTTAACCCCCCCCCGTGGAATATCTAAATATTATACACATGCCTTCCATCACCCCCCCGCGGAATATCTATATATTATACACACGCCTTCCATCACCCCCCCCTGCGGAATATCTATATATTATACACACGCCTTCCATCACCCCCCGCGGAATATCTAAATATTATACACATGCCTTCCATCACCCCCCCCGTGGAATATCTATATATTATACACACGCCTTCCATCACCCCCCCCGTGGAATATCTATATATTATACACACACCTTCCACCACCCCCCCGCGGAATATCTAAATATTATACACACGCCTTCCATCACCCCCCGCGGAATATCTAAATATTATACACATGCCTTCCATCACCCCCCCCCGTGGAATATCTATATATTATACACACGCCTTCCATCACCCCCCCCGCGGAATATCTATATATTATACACACGCCTTCCATCACCCCCCCCCGCGGAATATCTATATATTATACACACGCCTTCCATCACCCCCCCGCGGAATATCTAAATATTATACACACGCCTTCCATCACCCCCCCGCGGAATATCTATATATTATACACACGCCTTCCATCACCCCCCCGCGGAATATCTATATATTATACACACGCCTTCCATCACCCCCCCCCGTGGAATATCTATATATTATACACACGCCTTCCATCACCCCCCCCGTGGAATATCTATATATTATACACACGCCTTCCATCACCCCCCCCCGTGGAATATCTATATATTATACACACGCCTTCCATCACCCCCCCGCGGAATATCTAAATATTATACACACGCCTTCCATCACCCCCCCCCGCGGAATATCTATATATTATACACATGCCTTCCATCACCCCCCCCCCCGCGGAATATCTATATATTATACACACGCCTTCCATCACCCCCCCCCGCGGAATATCTATATATTATACACACGCCTTCCATCACCCCCCCCGCGGAATATCTAAATATTATACACACGCCTTCCATCACCCCCCCCCTTCGTGCAATATCTATATATTATACACACGCCTTCCATCACCCCCCCGCGGAATATCTAAATATTATACACCCCCCCGCGGAATATCTATATATTATACACACGCCTTCCATCACCCCCCCCCGTGGAATATCTATATATTATACACACGCCTTCCATCACCCCCCCCCCTTCGTGCAATATCTATATATTATACACACGCCTTCCATCACCCCCCCCGCGGAATATCTATATATTATACACACGCCTTCCATCACCCCCCCGCGGAATATCTATATATTATACACATGCCTTCCATCACCCCCCCCGTGGAATATCTATATATTATACACACGCCTTCCATCACCCCCCCCGCGGAATATCTATATATTATACACATGCCTTCCATCACCCCCCCCTGCGGAATATCTAAATATTATACACACGCCTTCCATCACCCCCCCCTTCGTGCAATATCTATATATTATACACACGCCTTCCATCACCCCCCCGCGGAATATCTACATATTACATACATACCGTTCCGGTCCCCGGTGCAGACACGGTGAGGTTCGGCCTCGGTGAATCTGATGTAGAAACACAAGGTGGCGCCGTCACACCGCTGAATTGAGCAGGTCTCGGGTTGTCGCGCATGCGCAGCAGCGCCTCTCCTCCCGCCACAACTGGACACGTCAGAAAAAGAAGTCAGTAAAGACATTTCCTGTTCGTTTCGGGCCTCGGAGGACGCGTCAGATTCGTTATAACGTTCTGTGAACCGGAGCCACTTTGGATCAGGAATTGTCTGTAACTCTTTATATATTCTGCGTTCTTAATAAAGAGTTACTCATACGTCACACCTCCTACCAATCAAATGTACACAGAGGGGCATCTTTAGTTTAGGGGTGTGGTTAGAGGCGGGGCTGGGGCATTTGTGTAACTGACTGGGGCATTTAGAACTTAGAAGAAGAATAATGGGGTTTATTTCCCCGTGTAATTTATATGCTTCATGCTTTTTTCACATTATTGGGGCTTTTACGGCCGTAGAACCTCGTAGCTCATAGAAAAGAGGGGCATTTGGGCAGGAAATAGGCGCACGTGGGATTTGGGGTGCAGAAATGATTATGAGGGTGTGATGGGTGTAATAGCTGTGAGTTGTGATGTGTTTTGTGTCATGGATGTGAGTGAGTGATGGGTGAGGATGTTTCACTGAGTGTCTATCAGTCGGTTATGGTGAGTGTGTGTGTGTTGTAGCGTGTATATTAGTTACCCTTCTCCGGTTAGTATGTTATTGTGTGTGTAAGTATGTATACTAGTATGTGTTAATAGTTATGTATGTCGGTTTGTGTATATGTTACTGTGTATGTATATGTTAGTGATAGACACTGGGAAGTCAGGAGTTAAGATGTAAATCCCGGGCAGTAAGGATTTAAGCTCAAGGCACTGGGCAGTAAACAGTTAAGCGGGCGGGGCTGAGTAAGCCGAGGGGGCGGGGCCTGCTCTCCGGGCTGTGCGCTCAGATCCCTGTGCAGGGCAGTCGGTTCCGGGGGCTGGCGGAGTGGGTCCCGTAGGATGGCGCTATACCGGGGCACGGAGCACTGACACCGGCCGCGCCATGAGCCCCTGGGGCAGAGGGGGCACCGCAGGCCATGTGCTGGTTGTGGGCACGGTGCTGTGCTGCCTACTGCAGAACCTCAGAGGTAAGAAAGTTCCTGGATACATGGGAGGGGGAGCGGGTAATGGGGGGGCATTGATTTGGCATCTGGGAGGAGTAAAGGGCACTGAGTTTGCCCCCCCCCGGCTCAGGGAGGGGTTGTTTGGTTCTTACTCAGTAACAATGTATACAGTGCAGTATTTAAAGGGCCAGTGACACCCAGAGCGCTGACATGCAGGCCCATGTCTGCTGAGGAGTGCTCAGGAAAGCTTTGCTGCTCCTTGCCGTGTCCCTCCCACCGCAGGGCACTCACAGGGTCCACGGCAGATCGGTGACGCTGCGTGTACCGGGCACAATGGGGATCATCACCGAACATTACTGGATCCCGTGATCCGCCACTCCGCGCTCTCTGCCAGCCGAACCCTCTGGTATAGGTACACCCAGTTAACCAATTCACTGCTGGGTGTCTGAGCTTTGTTAACCCCTCTTACCCTGTTAATGTTTTTACACGTAATATGTATAATTAAATCAGTGAGCTAGCCCTGTATAATGTATAATGAAGCTCCCGGTGTTGGTAATGTGTGTTGAATAACCCCCTGCGTGTAGACGTGTCACCCTAACTCTCTGAATACAGCGTCCGGCAGAGCGTGTAACACGCGGGGCATTAAGGTGCCTCCCCTGCACTAAGTACCCCATTAAATGCCATCTTTCTTTCCCCCCAGCTCTGAACGTGTGCGCCAGCAGGAGCACCACGTCTGCCTCGTGCCAGGAGTGTCTTCTCATTCACCCGCAGTGTGCTTGGTGCTCTCAGGAGGTAAGAACGGGCCCATTAACCCTCTCCTTAACCCCAAGACTGGCACCCGGCGGCGGGTGACCTCGCAGCGGCGCGTGCACGGCATGGTGATGTGTGGTGTAAGGCATGTGCAGCGCTTCCGTGTGTTACACGCGTGTGCGCAGAGCCAGAGGGTCTGTGACTGAAGAGGCTCCTCGGTCTTCGGGTCGATTATCTTTCGAGGCGTTTGCGTCGGTTTCTCTTAATGATTGAATTGAAATAATTCTGCGTTCCATGCGCGAGATTCCGGCCCCTTCCCTGCAGCCTCCTAAACGGGGATTTAAGGTGCGGCGCGGGCTGCGGTCTCGTGGAGGCTGAGAGTTCAGAGTCCTCTCTTTACTGAGTGAAATACATGTAGAGAGAGCGTGGATTAGAGTCCCGCGGCGCTCTATCATATAACGTAACAAACTGCCCCCCGCTGCACCATCGCGTGTCCCCCGCACAGCCCATTCCTTGATATAAAATATGAAGTCACGTTCGCTGTAAGACCTCAAAGGTCTCCTCTTCGGGTGGAAGGAGAGAACTCCAAGGGCCCTTACGTGTTTTATCTGTGATATCATCGCCCGTTAACGGCCCCGTCTTCTCGCGCTGATCCGGCGATATCAACTTTCCTTAAATCCTTAACTTCGCCCGGTCCATTCCGCGGTTTCAGGAGACGAAGCGATTGGTCAATTTATTGTTTCAGTAACAGAACCCGGAAAGCGTTCCTGCCCTGGGGGCCGGGTGTTTCGGGGCAGCTGTGAACAATCAAATATTTTGGGGTTTATAGTAAGCGTGATCCTTTCCTGAGAATCAGACCCCCCCCGGGTATCAGGGGGCATCGTCTGTCCGTGGGGTTTATTCCTCTCGTGGGCGTCCTCTTCGTGGTTTACGTTTTTTGCTCTCTATACGGAGGGAGAATCTGGAATTTAAAGCCCGTCTGGGTCGGAACTCGCTGTTTGTTGAGTAAATAAATAAAGTTTTGTCTGGAAAATGCTGGATTCTCATTCAAAGTAACTAATTCCCAAATTTGCCCTGGTGGCCGTCTGTCACAGCGGATGGGGGGATTTGGGGGGGTAACTGCTGGCCTTGCGGAATCTGACAGATTTGGCTGCGTTTTCTGGATTTCACTGCCAGAGTCCCGGGTTGAGCTTTCTGTCTCTCCAGCATCCATTGGGTTAACGCTCCAGAATCCCGGTAACCGTGGGTGATTCCTGAGCCGTGTTTTCCGACTCCTTGTTTATGTTGGAAATGAGTGCAGTGAATGGTAATTGTGCTCTGCATGTTCCGGGGCTGGCGGCCCAGGAACCATATTCTTTTCCAAAAAATGTATCTCCTCGGAGACGGCTGTCCGCGCCCGGTCCGGACGGAAGCTGCTAAACTGCCACGTGGCGTCCAGGTGCATCAGGGTACCTGCTTATAGTACGTGCCAACTTTGCCTGCTGCCCCCGGGGTTGCCCCCCTCCTTTTGCTCCCCGGGTTGCCCTCCTGGTGCCCGGGATGCCCCCCGCGCTGGTGTCTGGAGCTCACTGCAGCGTTAATAAATTCTTTTCACTTCGAGACCCTTTTCTTCCCCTCGGAGAAAAGAATTGTCGCTCGCCCCTCCCCCCCACGCAGACCCCGCTGACGCTGTCCGTACCCCTCAAGTAATGAAATCACGAAATTACAGAGCGTCTCATTCTTTAGCTTTTCATTAAAAAAATGAGGGTTTTAAGGGGAATGCACTTGAGTTTTAACCCTTTGGGTCCCAGGCCTATGTAACAAACTGCAGAAGGGTGCTTCCGGGGCGTGCGGTGCGTGGCTGTCGCCAGGGCGTGCGGTGCGTGGTTGTCGGCGTTGCTGGGAGAGACGTGTGTGTGTGTGTGTGTGTATGTATGTATATGTGTGTGTGTGTATGTATGTATGTATATGTGTGTGTGTGTGTGTGTGTGTGTATATATATATATATCTCCTGAGAGTCTTTTCATCGGGATATCGGGAGAGCCGCAGGGAGAGCTGGCGCGGAGGATGCCCGGGCCGTGGGAACGTGCGTGTCACACTACAGGGCAGTGACTACCAGCTGCCGTGGTCATGGGGACGCGTTCTGCATCCTGATGATTCCGTGCGAAGATCTGGCGTTTGCTCTGATTTTTTTTTTTTTTAAGAAAAAGGAAGCGAGGAATGAAGTGAAAATGCTGAAAGCGGCCGTTTTCTGTTCTGCTTCTCTCCGTCAGTTGGATGTTTTCCGGGGGCAACGGGGGCCGTCACACCTGCCGTGCCTCGCACTCTCCTGCATTAATGCTGTGGATTTCCTCCAAGGGTCTGCTTATTGGTGACTCGCTCTGTATTTTAAGGGGGGCTGGATTTCCCTCCGCGCACGCGCTTTGAATTTGCCCCGTTTGCCCCGCAGCTGACACCGTTGCCACGTCTGCGCCAGCAGCGCTTTGCTGTGATTCGTTTCCGATTGGTTTCTTTTTTCCTCTCGTCAGGACTTCGGCGGGTCCAGGACGGTGACGTCTCGATGCGACCTGATGGATAATCTCATCAGTAAAGGCTGCGACCCGGAGTTCATCGAGGGTCCGAAGAGCGCCGTGACGGTGACCGAGGATCTCCCTCTCAGCAGCAAGGGGTCCGGCGCCACGCACTCCGACTTCATTCAGCTCACGCCGCAGAGACTCTCGCTGTCTCTCCGACCCGGTCAGTCTGTGGGGCGCCGGTTCTAGGAATGGAATTGGTGGAAAAGGAGGGCAATTACTGAGATAATAATGAGGGGAGAGAGCGCCAGACTCGCCTGTCCCATGCGTATATAAATTAACCTTTACCACCTCTGCTGGAGGCTCTTCAATTTATCTAGCACTCTGTCAGTGAATATCTTCCTGATATTCCCAATATAGAGGGTAGGACGCGCATGTAGCCGGGCTGTACGTCCCCCGGGGGGCTCTCTGCTGACCCCTGCCGTCTCCTGCAGGTGCCCCGGCCTCGTTCACGGTGCAGGTGAGGCAGGTGGAGGACTATCCGGTGGATCTTTACTACCTGATGGATTTATCGCTGTCCATGAAAGACGATCTGAATATTATCCGGAATCTGGGAACCAAACTGGCCGCCGAGATGAAAAAACTCACCAGCAACTTCCGCCTGGGCTTCGGCTCCTTCGTGGACAAGAACATCTCCCCGTTCTCCTACACGGCCCCCAAATACCAGAACAACCCCTGCACCGGGTAAGTCTGCCGGGGGGGGGCACGTGGCAACCCTTACCCTGTTTAAATTGATTGGCAGGGAACGGTTATGAAACCTGGGAGCCTCCTGTTCATTGGAGGAGCCGGCTTGTTGCTTTTGGCCTGAAGAGCTTGCACTCGTGTCTTTCAGATACAAGCTGTTCCCCAGCTGTAACCCGTCCTTCGGATTCCGGCACCTCCTCTCGCTCACCGACAAAGTCGACAATTTCAACGCCGAGGTCCAGAAGCAGCGAGTGTCGCGGAACCGGGATGCCCCCGAGGGGTCATTCGATGCCATCCTCCAGGCAACGGTTTGCAAGGTGAGTCGTTGTGGCCCCCGCAGCGCGCCCCGCAGATACCGCGGTGTAATAATCTGCATCATTTTATGTAATGGAAACGATTGTGAGCCGCTGGGCGATCACCAAACGGAACCGGTTCTGCTCCACGTTCCTGCCGCCCGTGTGCGGAGCGGATTCCGGAGCGCGGGGCGAGCGCCGCTCTAATTATTTATTAAACGCATTTAAAGCCTCTTCTGCCCCTCGCTGACGAGTGCGTTAGAGTGACCGTGTGTGGCAGGCAGGTTGGGGCGGAATAAATACCCCCGCCGCTGCCGGTATCTCCTGCGGTGATTCATGGCCGTTCCCAGCTCCGGAGATTCTTTCATTAAACTCGTTCTGGGTTTTGCCGTACGATCGGTCGCCGTGCCGGTGGCGTCTCGATGAGACCTGTCTGGTGTGCGCCGAGCCGGTGATTACGCCACACATGTTCCCGGCACTCGTTTTCGTGGGAGATTTCTGTGTGCGATAAAGGTATTTTTTTTTTTGTGGAGGGAGAAAACAATTAGCGCGAGGTCACAGGAGTCCACTTCTAAGAAAATAAACATTGGATCGTTTAATAAACAGCCCCGAGTTTTAAAGTTGTTGATTTTATGAAGCGAATCTCCAGATTCACGTCGGTTTGGGGGTCACGGCGTTTACTGGGGTTACTTTGGGCCTCGGGGGGGGTCGGCAGTCTCGGGGCTGGGGGGGTGTCAGCAGTCTCTCTAGCGCGTGACGCTCTGCTGTGACAGCAGGAATATCGCATCCCGGGAGTGAAACGGAGAGCGACATTAAAGCTCCGCTCCGATTTTAATGTCGGCGGATGGGGAGAAATAATCGTCTTCATTCCAAAGTTCTTTGTCCCGCAGGAGAAGATCGGCTGGAGACAGGAGGCGTCCCACCTGCTGCTCATCACCACCGACGACGTCCCGCACATCGCCCTGGACGGGAAACTCGCTGGTCTCGTCCATCCCCACGACGGTCAGTGCCACCTAAACGCCGACAACGAGTACGGAGCGTCCACTCAACTGGTAAGAGCCACGCGAGCTGCAGCTACAGACAGGGGGTATGCGTTAAACGGTTAGTATATAGTATACATTATAAACTGATTTATCTATACATTATACAGGGGCCGGTCACTGATTTATCTATACATTATACAGGGGCCGGTCACTGATTTATCTATACATTATACAGGGGCCGGTCGCTCATTTATCTATACATTATACAGGGGCCGGTCGCTCATTTATCTATACATTATACAGGGGCCGGTCGCTCATTTATCTATACATTATACAGGGGCCGGTCACTGATTTAACTATACATTATACAGGGGCCGGTCACTGATTTAACTATACATTATACAGGGGCCGGTCACTGATTTATCTATACATTATACAGGGGCCGGCTCGCTGATTTATCTATACATTATACAGGGGCCGGTCACTGATTTATCTATACATTATACAGGGGGCCGGTCACTGATTTATCTATACATTATACAGGGGCCGGCTCACTGATTTATCTATACATTATACAGGGGGGCCTGTCACTGATTTATCTATACATTATACAGGGGGCCGGTCACTGATTTATCTAAACATTATACAGGGGGCCGGTCACTGATTTATCTATACATTATACAGGGGCCGGTCACTGATTTATCTATACATTATACAGGGGCCGGTCACTGATTTATCTATACATTATACAGGGGGCCGGTCACTGATTTATCTATACATTATACAGGGGGGCCGGTCACTGATTTATCTAAACATTATACAGGGGGCCGGTCACTGATTTATCTATACATTATACAGGGGCCGGTCACTGATTTATCTATACATTATACAGGGGCCGGTCACTGATTTATCTATACATTATACAGGGGCCGGTCGCTCATTTATCTATACATTATACAGGGGCCGGTCGCTCATTTATCTATACATTATACAGGGGCCGGTCGCTCATTTATCTATACATTATACAGGGGCCGGCTCGCTGATTTATCTATACATTATACAGGGGCCGGTCACTGATTTATCTATACATTATACAGGGGGCCGGTCACTGATTTATCTATACATTATACAGGGGCCGGCTCACTGATTTATCTATACATTATACAGGGGGGCCTGTCACTGATTTATCTATACATTATACAGGGGGCCGGTCACTGATTTATCTAAACATTATACAGGGGGCCGGTCACTGATTTATCTATACATTATACAGGGGGGCCGGTCACTGATTTATCTAAACATTATACAGGGGGCCGGTCACTGATTTATCTATACATTATACAGGGGCCGGTCACTGATTTATCTATACATTATACAGGGGGCCGGTCACTGATTTATCTATACATTATACAGGGGGGCCGGTCACTGATTTATCTAAACATTATACAGGGGGCCGGTCACTGATTTATCTATACATTATACAGGGGCCGGTCACTGATTTATCTATACATTATACAGGGGCCGGTCACTGATTTATCTATACATTATACAGGGACCGGTCACTGATTTATCTATACATTATACAGGGGGCCGGTCACTGATTTATCTATACATTATACAGGGACCGGTCACTGATTTATCTATACATTATACAGGGGGCCGGTCACTGATTTATCTATACATTATACAGGGACCGGTCACTGATTTATCTATACATTATACAGGGGGCCGGTCACTGATTTATCTATACATTATACAGGGACCGGTCACTGATTTATCTATACATTATACAGGGACCGGTCACTGATTTATCTATACATTATACAGGGGGCCGGTCACTGATTTATCTATACATTATACAGGGACCGGTCACTGATTTATCTATACATTATACAGGGGGCCGGTCACTGATTTATCTATACATTATACAGGGGCCGGTCACTGATTTATCTATACATTATACAGGGACCGGTCACTGATTTATCTATACATTATACAGGGGGCCGGTCACTGATTTATCTATACATTATACAGGGGCCGGTCACTGATTTATCTATACATTATACAGGGACCGGTCACTGATTTATCTATACATTATACAGGGGGCCGGTCACTGATTTATCTATACATTATACAGGGGCCGGTCACTGATTTATCTATACATTATAAAGGGACCGGTCACTGATTTATCTATACATTATACAGGGGGCCGGTCACTGATTTATCCGTACATTATACAGGGACCGGTCACTGATTTATCTATACATTATACAGGGACCGGTCACTGATTTATCTATACATTATACAGGGGGCCGGTCACTGATTTATCTATACATTATACAGGGGCCGGTCACTGATTTATCTATACATTATACAGGGTGTCTGCTCTCTGATTTAATTATACATTATACAGGGTGTCTGCTCTCTAATTTAATTATACATTATACAGGGTGTCTGCTCTGATTTATTTATGTGGTAACTCTTTGTGCCACGTGATTCTGCATCTCTCAGCATAGGATGGCTGTCATGCAATGAATTTCTGGCACTGTGAGGGTTAATTTAGTCCACCCCCTGGCTGTTAACCCTTCGTTTTGTGTGCGTGATTCAGACAGAGCCTGGGGTGGAATGCTCTGCTTTGTGTTAATGAACGAATTCTTCCCAATCCATGAACTCTCCCGGCTTTAAACTCTGGGTCAGCTGGAGGGGCCGAGCGTTACCAGGGAACATGTGGAAGCGATCAGCAGATCCTCAGATCCCCAGAGATCAGGAGAAAAATGCTGCTTAACCCTTTCACTGCCTCAATGTCACGGTTTAACCAAACTGAGGCAGATTTTGTCCCATCTGGGGTGCTAGCGAGGCCGGGAGGTCATGCCATGTACCCACTGCCCATTCTGTAATCCTCCAGCTGCTGCGCCCACCTGTCTTCTAAAAGCTGGCTGAGATTGATGGGGTTGGAGTGCAACAAACAGCTGGGAGTCTCTCTGTTGGCTTCTCGACTGCACCTTCAGCCAAATAAAAGCCGTAGAGGATCTGCGAGAAAAGCTCACTTTGGGCTGTTTCTTTAGTGTTGATATTTCCGCTTTTAGTGCAAAATCCCAACTTCTGACGTGATAAAAGTCAGATATTTTAATTATTGAGAAGGTTTAGATGCACAGAAACCAGGTAGCGCTGTTCTGTCCCCCGGAGCTTACAGTCTAGAGGAAGGAAGTTGTTATATTGTCTGGGGTCGGGCCGCCCTCGTTGAGACGCCGCCGGGACGCTCTGTTTAACCCAAACGTCTCTTTGTTGGCAGGATTATCCGTCTCTTGCGCTTCTCGGAGAAAAACTGTCTGAAAACAACATCCACCTGATCTTTGCGGTGACGAAGAGCCATTACGTCCTCTACAAGGTACCCCCCCCGCCTGCTGTTGGACTGTAACTCCCACAATCCTCAGCCGGTTTGCGCTCAGAAATAATGGCTTGTAGTAGCTGCTCGAGCTGCTAATACATGAGATCGTAGGGTATTAGACTGAGGTCGGGCATTTCGTTTAACCTGTTAATTCCCAGTAAAACCCAGCCTCTGGCCTCCGATTATCTTCTAATATTCCTGTTCCCGCAGCCGGGTAATGTCTGCTTAAAGCTCCTGGGGTTACTAGACGGTGGGTTTCATCTGCCGACCACCCGCACAGTGCCTTTATAGGTAGGACTCTGTTTCCTGTAGCCGGCTGGGATTGATGTGAGCTGCAAGTGCCCTTTCCTATATCAGCCTATGCCGTACCCCTTTACTGTGCAAGATGTAACCCCCCGTAATAGCGGAGCACAGGGGGGCATTCAGCCGGATATAGGGAATATAGTGAGCGGGTCGCCCTAAATTGGGGAACTTTTGAGGGAAATGAACCCTGAGTGAGCGGATTGTTAGACGTTAGAATGATAAATAACGTCGGATGTTTTTGTTCCTGAAAGAATTTCACGTCTCTGATCCCCGGGACGACGGTGGAGATTCTGGACGAGAACTCGCAGAACGTCATCCAGCTGATTGTGAACGCGTATAATGTGAGTGCCCCCCCCGCGTTACCCCCTCTGCCCCACGGCTTGGGTCTCTACCTCTGTCCTGCTGATAAAACTAAGAAGTCCCAAAACGCGTCGGCCTCGTGCAAATAAGACGCATTTTATTTTTTTTCTAGTTTATTTCCCATTCCTACCCCCCCGAAAATAAACCCCCCCCCCCCACGGGGTGCGACGCCCGATTCCTGCTGTATAAATGCCCTGGCTTTGCTGTATTGAACGAGCTGCCTTCCTGCCCCCGGGGTATAATATGGGATTTTCACGCTGTGTCTGAGAGATTAAAGATGTTATTTGATGAGTTAGGAGCATGCGCGCTCGCAGGCCGGGGGACAGACGCCGCTGGGGGGTTTAGTTATGGATTCGGGAGACTTTCTCGTCACCAGAGCGTCTGCCGAAAACTACAACAATGAAAGAGAAATAATGTATTTGGCAAGAAGCGGTAGATGCCCCGGGGCGCGCAGGATCTGCCCCTGCCTGTCCCCAGCCTGCGTGTCTCGTTATGTTTGGGCTGTACGGAGCTTTCCGAACCCCATCGCCGGGAGCGTTAAACGTAAATTGATCCGTACAAGTTGCTTTTAGGCTAATGAGAGATTCCCGCGGCCCCTGGGACGTTATGGAGACGAGCCCAGTGGCCCCCGTGGACCAGCGACGGGTCATACGGTGGTCAGACTGTTACTATCCCGCTAGCGTCGTGTTTGTCGCTTTGTTTTGCAGAATATTCGCTCCAAGGTCGAGCTGGTCGTGTCGGACGTTCCCGATCATCTGAGTCTCGGCTTCTCGGCGACGTGTCAGGACGGCGTGGCCTACCCGGGGGTGAAGAAATGCGGGGAGCTGAAGATCGGGGACACGGTGAGTCTCCGGGGTGCGGGGGTCCCGGGAGCCGCCAAGAAAATAAATTCTCTCAAACCTGGAAGAATGACGAAACCCCGCGGTGACCGGGCCGCTCTTCAGACCTGCCGCTGCTGGTAATGGGGTATTAACCCCTTCGGTCCCGTCGAGCAGACGCGCTGATTGATGGGAAGACGCTTGTTTAGGTGACGATGGCCCTTTAAATACCCGCCGTCTGCGCGGATTATTCCTCGCTCTGCTGACTCAGCCGCCATCTGCGTTATTAAAAGGACGGGCACAGAGTTTGCCAAGTTCCCGCGCCTGCTACACGGATACAGTAACACGCGTGTATTGTCTGAACGCCTGGTGCAAATACCCTACCCCCCCCCGGGGGTAACATTATTTACCCAGAGCCGTCACGTTTCGCAGGTTGTTGATTTTATGAGAATTCTTGGCTCGGGAGGTTAAACGTTTTCTTGAAGATTATAAACTATTTCATAGAAGCAGATTTGGTGCAAAATGACAACAGTGGTGCAGTTACCATAGAAACCGCTGGAACGCTCCTGCTTATTTCCCAATTTTATCATTTCGCAACAGATTTGTTCGTTCCAAATATCCCTTTCCCCCGGGACCCCCGGACTTCACGTGTTGCGTATAACCCCAGACCCCCTTCCTATGACGCGATGGTGGGACGCGGTCGTGTTTTTGGGCCGGAGAAATGCGTTTATCGGATTTCAGGGACGTTTCCGCCGTTTTAAGGAGTTTGTGAAACTTTTTATTTGATTACAAAGTAAATAATTCCAAGGATTCCTGTAGGAAGCGGCCGGCCAGTCGCTGAACGCTACGCAGATAACGTCATGGAAACGGGGAATAATCCCGGATCCGGCGTCCCGTCTGGGTTTTTTTTATCCTAAGCGTGTAATTTATGGCTTCCGTGTTTTGGATCCGGTTAGAATTAGAAGTTTGTTGAGTTTTTATGATTTTATTTAACTCTCTGCCCTCCCCGGAACCTCCAGGACAACGCGGCCCCCAACAACCGCCTGCAAAGGGTCATTATTATGATTTATTGTTTTATATGGCGCCATCAAGTTCCATAGCGCTGTACAAAGGGACGTAACATAACAATTTGACTCGCAGAAGCGGGTGAGGCGGCCCCCGCTCTCACGCCATTTACTAAAGTTCTGTCCTCTCGCCCTGCAGGTTTCCTTCGAAGTGTCTGCCGAGGCGAGGAGCTGCCCCTCTCCAGACACCGTCCACACCTTCTCCATCAAGCCGGTGGGTTTCCGGGACACGCTGGATGTGACCGTGACCTACGAGTGCCGCTGCGGCTGCTCGCGGCGGGTGGAGACGGGCAGCGCCGGCTGCAGCGGTAACGGGACATACGCCTGCGGCGTGTGCGACTGCGAGCCGGGGTTCCTGGGAGCGCGCTGCGAGTGCAGGGAGGAGGAGGGCAGCAGCGAGACGTCTCTGAGCAGCTGCCGGGAGGCCGACGGCAAGACGGTGTGTAACGGGCGCGGGAGGTGCATCTGCGGACTGTGCGTCTGCTACGAGAGTGAATTCGGACGGATCAGCGGCTCGTACTGCGAGTGCGATGACTTCTCCTGCGCCAGGTTTAAGGGAGTGCTGTGCTCCGGTGAGTAGCCGCGCTCCGGTGAGTAGCTGCGTGGCGCCGGGATAGGGTTCAGGCTTTATGTGATAATTGTTTAACCCCCGGAGGCTGCTGGGCTGTTACATACATCACAGGCTCTCACTCCTGTGGCTGTCTGTCGATTGTGAGCTCTGGGGGTCGTTGGGATGATTCTCGAGGATGGCGGGGAGTCTCTAGTTAACCCTCTCTTGTCCCTCTGTTTCCCAGATCTGGATACAATGTGTCCAGCGCCCAGGGTTGCTCATAATCAGGCCCCCCCGGGGTATGTGGGGGGCGACAGTCCCGCTTCTGTTTGCTGTAGGGCTGGCGTTGCCGGCCGGCCCCCCCGGCCCCCGCTCTTGTTTGGGTCTCCTCCGCGTCTTTCTGTAAACTGCCTCCTTTTACATTCTTGGCCGATTTCTGTGCGAAGGTTCAGCTGTTTATTAAAGGAACGAGAGACCGAGAAGCTTCCGCGTAACCAAAAAACAACCCGCGGAGTAAACGGCAAAAGGTTGTTTTTTGAAGCCGTTTGGTTGGAGCCGGTACCGGTAACGTCCACACGACCGGTCCTGCGGTGCATTTACCGATGCATTGTGCTGACCCCCTGCAGGCGAGGGGGGAGCCCCGGGGAAGCATGCGCTCGGCCCCTTGTTGCATGTTCCCGGAGGGCCGCGCGATGCCAGGAATCACAGCTTTTGTGGAAACATCCGGATCTTATTTAGGGTCTAAAAATAGAGAAAGCGGCGGCTTCACCGAGACGCCCCGAATGTGAAGGGCCGGGCAGCTCTGAGGTCGTCTCATGGAGCCGGTTATGTGTCATCCGGCCACGAGCGTCCCACACAGATTAACCCCTTCATTTAGTGGAAGCCCAGACCGGCCCCCGTCTAGTCGCCCGTTTCTCCTGCTGTAAAGACTCAAACCTTAATCAGTCGTTGGTCTCGTCTTAGATTCAGGAGCCGTATGTCTATCCCATGCATGTTTAATACCCCTCACTGTATTACCCTCTACCACCTCTGCTGGGAGCCTGCTCCACTTGTCTACCACCCTCTCACATGAGATGTTTGTGGCCAGCTATGGGGAATGCAGTCTGGAGCCAGGGAGCTCACTCAGTCTGAGTGCCCCGTGCTGCCCCTGGGTGGGTTATTACAGGCATTCTGGGGGTATTAGTGACCCCGCCATGTCATCCCCGCGGATCAGTCGTTAGCTGGCGGCCGCGTCTCGCGTGTAGGTGGCGTGTTTCGCGGTCTCTGAGATGCCTCAGGGCGCTGTGAGATTGTTGGTATAAGAAGCATTGGGGGGGCAGAGACCCCCTGTGACTGTCTCTAACGAGAGGGTTTAGCGTCGGTCTCTTCTCATGCAAATAGTTTTTAAGCCTCGCAAACGCTGCGGCTGCGGCTGCTGTTGGGGGGGGGGGGGTTGATCAGGGATAATCTGCCCCGTACCACCTCCGCTGGTGCCCCCTGGATTTCGGAGTGTTTGCTCTCTCTCGTGCAGAGACTGCAGGTGTTTTGGACATAAAGGGCGAGAGGTTTGGGGAGGCTTCTCATTCCTGCCACACACGGTGCATACCGATTAACAAAGACACTGAATGAGTTCCCAGGAATTGCCCCCCATCCCCCACCCCTCTTGCACAGCCCCCCCCCCACAGACCCCCTGCAGGCATAACCTGAAAGAGGGTCACGTTTAACCTCTGCTGACAGTAAAGGGTTAATGTCTTGTGGGGCCGTTTGGATCTTTTCCCGGAATTCGGCCCCTTGTTGCCCACATTTTGAATTTGCCCCCCCCCCTGGTAACCCAGGCGGGGCGTGCGTGGAATACACAGTGCGCCCCCTTTAGCTGCCCCCCCCCCGGCCTTTCCACTCCGAACAAGGGGGTCTCCCAGGGGGGCTGTTAATGACTATAATGTTATTCTCTGTCCCCGCCTGGCTGGAAGAGTGTGATGAGAGTTGTAGTTCAAACCAGCAGCTGCTCGCAGGGTATGGAATTGATCAGAGGCAGTTTCAAGATATTCACCTTGCAGGCTGTTAGATTGTCAGCTTCTAAGACGAGCCAACAACATTTCCCCCCCCCCCCAAACTGTGTAGAGGCTGAAATGATGGCCGGCTGTAGATTCTCTGCCTGCGCTGAATCCAGCTTCTGTTATTAATCTGTGTGAAACGCGTCGGTCGCCGGCCTCGGATTATACCCCCCCCCCCCGGTCGCCGGCTCGGAGACTCTTTACACCTCAAGATTGTAAGCTTGCGAGCCGAGTCTCTCCACCTAACGTATCGGTTTGTCTCAGTCTGATAATTCTCGTCTTGTCGGACCCCTTGAATTTATGGATTGTATCAATCGCTATATAAATAAATGATAATAATACGGGTAATGTATAAATAAAAGAATAATAATAATAATAAATAAGATAAATAAAAGATAATAATAATATATAAATAAAAGATAATAATTATATATAAATAAAAGAATAATAATAAATAAAAGATGATGATAATTATATATAAATAAGATGATGATAATTCCGGCGTTCCGTTTTCAGGCCACGGCGAGTGTGACTGCGGGGAGTGTAAATGCCACGCTGGTTACATCGGGGAAAACTGCAATTGCACCACAGAGACCGCCGGCTGCCTCTCCGACGAGGGGCAGATTTGCAGCGGTAAAGGAAACTGCGTCTGCGGCCAATGTCAGTGCATCGAGCCCGGGGCGTTCGGACAGACCTGCGAGAAATGCCCCACCTGCCCCGACGCCTGCGGGACCAAAAGGTGAACAAAGGGTGAAAGGGGCAAATCCGGGGGGGGGGGCTGAAAAATCGGGGCAGGTAGCGGGTGGGATCTGGGGGTGAACTCCTTGCTGCTGTTTCCTGTGGGGTCTGGCTGAGGGTGGTGGGTGTATTGATCGGTACCGGCCGGCGTGTCACATGACCTTTCGGTTTGTGTTGCAGGGATTGCATCGAGTGCAGGTTGTACCAGACGGGGCGACTCGCCGATAACCAGACCTGCCACCGGCTGTGCAAAGACGAGATCCTCACCGTGGACGCGCTGGGTGGGTATCGAGGGGCACTGAGCGGGAAACGCGCCCCTCGTGCCAAGGAAGGAAAAACCATAAACGAGACCCTCTAATCCCTCCTGATCATTTTTATCCCGCCTCCTCCAGAGTGCCCTTATCCTTCTGGGGACGGGGAACTGTACCCACTACTCTAGGTGAGAGCTGACCAGAGGATTAATTCCCTTTAACCCTTCACTGGCAGGCACAGCCGTATTATGACTCCCCCCGGTGGCCGATGAGTGGAATAGCAGAGGCCGCCGTGTCAGAAAGTTATTGAATAGATTAACTTTATTTATATCGCACGGCTCGTGCTCTGCACGCTTAGTGACCGTATCCAGGCAGCCATTTTTTTTCTTGGCAGTTGTCTTTCATTGCCGATGGCCTGTAAGTCCAAATGTTGTTTTCCGGAATATTGGGGTCTTTCGTAACGCGCTCTTCTCCTCCTCCGCAGACACCGGAGACCCCGACGCCATTTTGTGTGTTTATAAGACTGAAAGTGACTGCGTTATGCGTTTTACTTACTCCGAGGAGGCGAGCGGGAAATCCATCCTGACTGCGCTGAAAGAGCCCGGTGAGTGGGAGACCAACGCGCCCGATTTACCCCGTGTTGGGCGTTTGCGCCATGCTGCTTTCATGCCTTTCTTCTCGTTCCCCAGAATGCGCCACGGCCCCCGATGCCCTCACCGTCCTGCTGGCCGTGGTGGGCAGCATATTGCTGATCGGACTCGTTCTCCTGGCCGTGTGGAAGCTGCTCGTTACCGTTCACGACCGACGGGAATTTGCCAGGTTTCAGAACGAACGCACGAGGGCCAGATACGAGATGGTGAGCGGCGCGGTACCCCGAACCGCTGATACCCCCCCCCGGGGGATACACCTCACCTCCGGGACCCCCCCCTCGCTCTGCCCCTCTCACCCCGGGCACTCTGACGTCTCTTTCTTTCCGTTTAGGCATCGAACCCGCTGTATCGGGAGCCGATCTCCATGCACAACGTGGACGAGGTCTACAGCATGTTGGGAAAATCCAATAACGGTACCACGGATGGATTCCCATCCATGAAAGAGATGGAGTGAGGGGCCGGACCCTCAGCCGCGCCGGACCCTCAGCCGCACTTCACTTTAACCCGTAGAAAAGATTAAATGATAATATCTGAGAATTTCGTGGGGGGTCGGGCGACCGTTTGGGGCTATTTTGCACAAATATTTGCTGGGCCGTTGGACGCGTGGCTCCCGAGCAGGGGCCACAGACCGACCAAGATCCTCGCAGACACTCCGGAGCGGATTGGCCGATTTGGGAGAAGCCGTTCAGCCGAATATAAGATTAACCCTTAAGCCTGGTAAATTTTAACCCCTTCAGCACAGAAAGGGTGATGCCTGCACTGCCATATTTACAAAACACTCCTTTCAACAGAGATTTATTTTTTATGTGAAAATCTTTTGGAATGAAATAGGGTTTTTTAACTTTTTAAAATTCTGCAACATTTTTATAGAATTGCCAGCAGTCAAAGGGTTAAACACAAGCACAGAGGTTTTTTTTTAATCTCTCTGTTCCCCAAACCCAGCGGCTGATTGGTGCCTTTAAGCCAATCGCCATTGCTTTTTGGCCTTCTTGGGTTAACCCTTTCAGGTGTGAGACGCCGTCACTGTAACTTTTGCCTGAATTGTTTCAGAATATTTTTAGCACAAGATAAATATTTTGGTAAAAAAAAAAATGTATTGCTGCAATTTTTGTAAAACGTTTAAATTAATAAAGAATAAAAACTATGGAATTTTTTTTTCTCTCCCCGCGATCCCCTCGTCCCTGGCAAATATTCTGAGCTCCGAGGCGAGTGGGGGGGGTTTGCATCTCCTTTAGTTTTTAATTAGAGAAGGCAGCCTGTGGCAGAGCCAGCATTAAATTCAATCCCTTAGAGGCGGCCTGAACCAATCAGAAACAACAGGGGTGAGAATATAATGGGGAGGAATAATCCTGCAGATTCCCCGATAACAGATTTCTCATTGTTTATTTTAAATTCCCCCCGGCCGCTCACAGATGAACACGGAGACCACGAAACATTTAATGCAGCAGGAGCCGCCGCGTCAGACATCGCTGTTTATTACATGGAGTGCGAGATGCCGGAGCCGGACTGCCCGTCGGGGGATCAGCATCTTCTCCCCAAACAGTTTATTTCTACAGCCAGACCCCAGGAGAGGGGGGCAGCAAGTGACACACAACCCCCCCCCAAGCATTTCAGCTTCCCTCCCACTGGCAGAACAATCAAACCTTTTAGGACCATGAATTTCCCCCGTTGGCAGAAGGTCACCAATTGCCTACACTTTAACCCCGTGCGGCACAAGCTGTAACCACGGCTGGGGCAATAGGAGAGGCAGGGGGGTCAGGTTAATCAGTGATATTAATGGGAGCCACTATCTGTATCAGTTCCAGCGGGTAATTGGCACGGCGGGGTAAGCGGGCAGCCAGCGATGGCAGCGGGTTTTGGTCGTGGGGTTACCGGGCAGTTGGCATCTCCGAACATCATGTCTGCCCCTCGGCGGCTGCGATCCGGCTCCGGTACGCCTCCCAGCCGGCAGCGCGGTACATCTCGGCGGCTTCCAACCGATCGCTGGCTGATAAGATGCCTCGTCCCACAATGATGATGTCAGAGCCCTTCTTGGCAATGACATCATGTGGACTCTGGTACTGCTGGCCCAGATTATCACCTGAGGAAAGGCAAATGAACACAAAATTACGATCGAACGGCTCGTTAATCATAAACGTGACTCCATTTGTGGCCCTGGGGCCCCGGGAGCAGTGTAATTCAGACAGCTGGGTCATGAAACTGGCGCATGCACAGCTGGGTAAGATTACGTCCTGCGCGACGCGGCTCCGGTATAACACTTACCCCCTGCCTGCAGCTGGACGCCCGGGGTCAGGTGCAGCAGCTCCGGTTTATCGCTGACGCCGCAGCCGGAAATAAATCCAAACACAAAATCCGGACAATCCTCGGCCAGTTTCACCTATTCACAAAAACAGAGCGCGTCAGCCACGTGCAACCCACGAAGATCATTCCGGGCACATCAGGCTCCTCCTCGGATGGAATGTACCCCCATCGATGACATCACAGACCAGAGGGGAAACCTCCCGGCCAGCCACGGCTGCCCCCCTCCCTCGTGGCACTTACCGCCGCCTTTGTGTAGCCCCCGGTAGCCAGCGACCCCTGGGAACTCATCTCGGCAATAACCAGACACCCTCTTCCCAGAGCCGAGCCGACTTCCCGCAGTCCCTGCAGCACCCCGGGGCCCGGCACGGCGTGGGCATTTACCACGTCCGACCAGGACGAGATTCTATAGATTCCACCTGAGAACAAGAACAGAAACATCATTTATACCCGGAGATCGGCTTATCCCTGAACACGGCGAGCGCGGGCTGCCCCAGAGCCGTCACCTTCGTACTGCTGCCGGACCGTGTTCCCGATATCCGCAAATTTACGATCCTCAAACAGAAGGAACTCGTGCTGATCGGCGGCGGCTCGGAGCCCAGAAGCCACGTCGGGGGTGAAGTCGCTCAGGACGTCCACGTGGGTCTTCAACATGCAGATGGCGGGGCCCAGCTCGGCAGCCAGCTGAAGGAGCTCGGCGGAGTGAGTCACGTCGGCCGACAGGCAAAGATTGGTCTTCTTCTTCTCCATAATGGTCAGGAGCCGCGATGCCAGGGGGTGGGTGCCGGGGAGGAGCGAGCGGGACGCGTAGCTCAGGCGGCACTTTTGGGCCGGGGCGGACGCCTGCGAAGTGACTTTATTTTCCTGGATGAACCTCCTGACCTCCTGCGCGGTGTCGGCACCGACAGCCTCCAGGGCTTGCAGGATCTCCATGAGACGTGTCAGGGTGCTAACGGAGTGCAGGCGGATGCCACTCTCTGCCAGCCTCTCCTTCCCCCCCTGCTCCCTGTCCACCAGAACAATGGCGTCTGTGACCTGCAGACCCTCTCTTCTCAGGACCTCAGCGGTCTCCAAGACACTCGAGCCGCTGGTGACGACATCTTCGATGATCAAGCAGGTCTCCCCAGGAGTGATTGTGCCTTCGACCAGCCGTTTAGTTCCTACGAACAAAAAATAGCTTATATTGTGAGCTGGAAGGACCGGCCCTCAGGGGCCACGATAGGAATAACATGGCCTCTGTCACCTCTCTCCATCACTAAAATAAAGAATCTGCTTCCAGGAAGGGTTGGTTAAAAAAAAAAAAAAAAAAAAAAAAAAAAAAATACACCTCGATGCAGCTTTATATATATATATAAAATGTAAGGTGTCCAGCTGTGGCCCAGAGGTCTCACAGGGATGCCGCGCGGGGGCCGGTGTAATGCCTCAGGGTCTCACCGTAGTCTTTGGCCTCTTTCCTGCGGATCAGCATCGGCACCGCCTGCGTGGAGCAGATGATGGTGGCCAGAGGGAGGGCTGTATACGGGACCCCACATATCGAGTCGTAGCGGAGAGCAGCGTCCCGGGCCGTCTGGTGCAGCAGATCCGCAACCTGCGGGAGAGGGGGGCATGTTACCGGTGACAGGTTACCCCCCCTGTCCCCAGTGATACCCCTCAGGTTACCCCCCCTGTCTCCAGTGATACCCCTCAGGTTACCCCCCCTGTCTCCAGTGATACCCCTCAGGTTACCCCCCCCGTCCCCAGCGATACCCCTCAGGTTACCCCCCCTGTCCCCAGCGATACCCCTCAGGTTACCCCCCCTGTCCCCAGTGATACCCCTCAGGTTACCCCCCCTGTCCCCAGTGATACCCCTCAGGTTACCCCCCCCGTCCCCAGTGATACCCCTCAGGTTATCCTCCCCGTCCCCAGTGACACCCCCAGGTTACCCCCCCTGTCCCCACTGATACCCCCAGGTTAGTCATGTTCCGGATTACACCACTGTCCCATCACCCCCCTTCCCAGTGATGCCCCGGGGCTCCCATTCTCCTGCCCCGCCGTACCCGGTTCAGGAGGCCCGGGTGGGACACGATGACTCTGAGGTCGAAGTAGACGGGGGAGCTGAGGCCGCTCTTCAGCTGGAAGTTGCCGAATTTCAGGGCTTGGACCCGGTGCAGATCGGCAGCCAAATCCCGGAGAGGCTCCATCACCCACGTGCAGATGCAGACCGGCGCGCGGCTGTGACGTCAGAAGGCGGTGCCCGCTCTCCCTGCCCTTACCCGCTGCCCATACAAGTATACCCACCCCCAATATCTACCAGCTGTCTTTATTCGTAGAGGAAGTCCCTCTTCGTGTTCACACTTTTGCTTGTCTTCTGATCAGCTTTCCCAATAACCGAGGAACCTTATTTCAAAAATACCCCATGGGGGCATTTACCTAACACAACCCCCCCTCCCCCCATCACGACACGTCATGCGTTACAAATCACGGATTTGGGCGAACCCCATGAAAGCTCTCTAGGTCACCCGGCTCAGCGGGTCCCGCGGGTCGTACCAAGTGACCCCCAGAACCTCGTAGGGACAGCCTGGCAAGGGTTGCAGTTGGCATGCGTTTATCTTTCTGCGCATGGGGTATCCGTGAGCGAGCGGGAAACACGATCCTGCGCAGCGCCGAGTGACACCCGAAGCCACGGGAATCACCAGTGTGACCACCTTCTCCTAACCCGCTGCAGAGCCCGAGATTCCACGGCAGAAAAGTGTCAATTATCCACGTGGGTTTCACCGATTCCGGTGGTTCCGTGATGTTTATTCACCAAACGCCCCGCAAAGCCTCTGTGTCGTTTCTTGTCATTACATTAAAGTTACATTATCTGCCGGCCGCCAGCGCAGCTGATCATGTGACGCCCTTCGCAGCCAAACCCCGCGAGCTCCTCGCTTTACGGCAGCCCTTATAACGCGGAAATCCTTTATTCACCAAAACACGGGATTCTTAGAATATTTTTAGAATGTTTCTAAATGCGCCGGTTACTGAGTGATGGGAGTGATCCGCCTGATCCGACTGGAAGCGGGGCAGAGAATCTTTTGGGATTTGGGGGGCAGCGGACTTTCAGATTGGGGGTACTCTGTGATCCCCTGAACATCAGTGGATTAAAGTGGCCGCTGCTTTTGCCACCCATCGCCGGATCAGGGGCAGCATTTACCTCGGCCCTGGGGCCGGTTTGCTGATATCACGCGCAGCGCGTCCCCCGGATCCACGTTGGCCGGTGAAGTTTTTCCACCCCGTGGGTATCGGGCATCGGCGAGTTAGACCAAAACCCTCATGCTTACCTTACCATTTAGAGCGTAAGCTCTGCAGGCCAGACACTGATCATTATAGAAAGTGTAATAAATCCGTGGTCCGTTTTTTTTGATATTCCTCACTTTATTAACAGACGGTGTAAAGGGCACCTCGGTGTTACCCCCGGGGCAGGCAGCACCCTCAGCCAGCAGGGTAACCAAGAGGCATCCGTTCTACAGAATGATCGGCCTGGAGGGTATAAACCACGTGTGGGGGGGGGGGTGATGGGGGTCCCTGGAGCTGGGGCAACTGGAGGGTCCTTATTAATACTCCACTTCATTATTAACCCAACAGGGGGCAGAACAAATTCCCGAATGCATAAAGCCCCAGAGGGTCCGCTGCCTCCTGGCTGCCCTGATTGAAAGATGAAGAGGCCACTAGGGGTTGTTAGGGGCTGTTGGGGTAACTTTGGCCCCTCGCCCGATGGGTGACTTTCCCTCCCGGACGCCTCGGTTCTCGCAGTTTGCGTTAATCTGGGATAAAACTCTCATCGTAAGGCTCCTTCGGTGTTTATAAAGTTATTCTCAGCAGTGATTTACACCCCAGCAGGCCGGACAATCGATCCAGCATACAAAGGGTTCATTAAATAGTTCAGCTAAACCCCTGGAGAGTGGGGGGGGGGCTAGTGGCCCCTGGAGAGTGGGCGTTAGTGGCCCCTGGAGAGTGGGCGTTAGTGGCCCCTGGAGAGTGGGGGTTAACGCTTCATTATATAGACACAGAGAGCGCAGAAACAACTTAAATACACTTTTTAGACAATTTCATGGTAAACAAATGCATTGAGATAATGGGGACCCGCGGGGGGGGGTCTCTCTGTCCGTGGCGTCCATGGGGGGGTCTCTCTGTCCGTGGCATCCGCGGGGGTCTCTCTGTCCGTGGCGTCCGCGGGGGTCTCTCTGTCCGTGGCGTCCGCGGGGGTCTCCTCAACGTCCTCTGAAAAAACATGAACTCTATCGATCAAACCTAGACACCTAGAATCTCCTAGAAACGGAAATGCCCTGGGGGTCCCGGGGGTCCCGAGTTAAACGCGTCAGGACGGGATCAGCCCCCGGTGTATCGAGAACATGGTTGGCCGTGTCTGTTTTACAGCAGCGGTAAAGCGAGTCCAGCACAGTGTATCCGGAGACTTCCTGTCACAATCTCTGACTCCTTCCTGTCCGAGGCGGATCCCCGCTGTGACCCGGCGCGGGGCTTTAACTCTTTGATGGCTGCAGGCGTTTACGTCGCGGTGCTTGTCCTGCCGACGGCGAAGCTCTTGGCGCCGGGCAGCGGCTGCGCGTCGTTCTGGTGGCTCCGCCGCTCGATGAATCCAGCCAGGCGCGTCGTGTCCAGCGGGATTTTGGAGTGGCTGCTGTAGTGAGGCTGGAGCCACGGATGTTGTAGGCACGTGGCCACCGTGGGCCTCCAGCGTGGATCGGCCTGCAGCGTGGCCCGGATAAAGTCCTGAGCGGCCTGACTCACGCCGGCGAAATACTCCTGCGGGAAGCAGAAGTCCACCCGGCAGATGTTCAGGCAGGTCTCCTCGCGGCTCTCGTCCAGGAACGGAGACACCCCGCTGAGCATGACGTACGTCAGGACCCCCAGGCTCCAGATATCGCTGCCCAGAGACACGGGGGTCCCGTGGATGACCTCGGGGGCCGCGAATTCTGGGCTCCCCAGCAGCCGGTGGATGTGAAAATGTCCCGTGATCTGCACGGCGTCCTCCAGGTCGATGATCTTCACGCGAGGAACCGGAATCCGCAAATCCACGAGGAGATTCTCCGGCTGCAGAGAGAGAAAGGCGGGAAATACAGCTGTGCTGAGCGCGGAGGCGGCCATATTGTCCCCGCAAAGCCCGCCCACCAGCGCGATGAACCAATGAGAGGGGGGGGACCTCGACACAACGTATCATCATCATTATGTATTTTTATTATTATTCATATTATTATTAGTATTATTTATTATTATTCATATTATTGTTCAGATTATTAGCAGTATCATTAGTATTATTATTCGTATTATTATTAGTAGCATTAATAGTATTAGTATTATTAGTATTATTAGTATTTATTATTATTAGTAGCATTAATAGTATTATTAGTATTTATTATTGTTCATATTAGTAGTAGCATTAGTATTATTATTAGTATTATTATTACTATTATTAGTATTTTTAGTAGCATTAATAGTATTATTAGTATTATTAGTATTTATAATTATTAGTAGCATTAATAGTATTAGTATTATTAGTATTTATTATTGTTCATATTAGTAGTAGCATTAGTATTATTATTAGTATTATTAGTATTTTTAGTAGCATTAATACCGTATTGGCTCGGATATAGGCCGCCCCCGTATATAGGCCGCACCCTAAAAGTTTGGTGCTTTTTTAAAGAAAAAGTTTTTTTTCTTTAAAAAAGCACCAAAAAAAACATGCTGCCACTGTCCTCCCCCCCGAGATATGCTGCCACTGTCCTCCCCCCCGAGATATGCTGCCACTGTCCTCCCCCCCGAGATATGCTGCCACTGTCCTCCCCCCCGAGATATGCTGCCACTGTCCTCCCTCCCCGCGATACGCTGCCGCTGTCCTCCCTCCCCGCGATACGCTGCCGCTGTCCTCCCTCCCCGCGATACGCTGCCGCTGTCCTCCCTCCCCGCGATCCGCTGCGCTCCCTCCCCGAGATCCGCTGCCCTCCCTCCCCGCGATACGCTGCCCTCCCTCCCCGCGATACGCTGCCGCTGTCCTCCCTCCCCGCGATACGCTGCCGCTGTCCTCCCACCCCGCGATACGCTGCCGCTGTCCTCCCTCCCCGCGATACGCTGCCGCTGTCCTCCCTCCCCGCGATACGCTGCCGCTGTCCTCCCTCCCCGCGATACGCTGCCGCTGTCCTCCCTCCCCGCGATACGCTGCCGCTGTCCTCCCACCCCGCGATACGCTGCCGCTGTCCTCCCTCCCCGCGATACGCTGCCGCTGTCCTCCCACCCCGCGATACGCTGCCGCTGTCCTCCTCTGCCCCCCCTCCTCGACTTACCGGAGCAGACTCCCGGGTGTCTTCAGGGCCGGCGAGGGACATCTACGCAATACGCGTATGCAACTTCCGGTACCGTTACCGGAAGTTGCATTTGCGTATTGCGTAAATGTCTCCCGCCGGCCCCGCAAGACACCCGGGAGTCTGCTCCGGTAAGTCGGGGGTGGGCAGAGGTAAAACGCTTAGATAACCTCCCGTGCCGGCACCCCCCCCCGTGGGAAGTGCTGGCAGGGGAGGCTGTCTGAGCGTATCGGGGAGAAGGATGCAGGTCCCCTGCACCGCTGCGGGGGATCTGTATCCTAACCCCGCTGCCTGCCCCCCGCTAGACCCCGAATATAGGCCGCACCCCCACTTTAAAAACTTAAAGTGGGGGAAAAAAGTGCGGCCTATATTCGAGCCAATACGGTAGTATTATTAGTATTATTAGTAATATTATTATGTAAATTAGCGTCATCAGATCTCCTGTTCGCTGCCGATACGGTGTGGATCAGACCAAGTAAACATATTGGGGGGGGTGTAAACGAGCGCCCACCAAGGCACCTTAAATATTAACCCTTTAATAGCCCATTGTGAATTGTAGTGTTACCCAAATGGCTTTAATACAGGTTGTCATGGAAACCTTGACTTGTCGTTATTTAAAGATACATTTAATGGAATCATCCCAGCAGGGGGGGGATAGGAAGGAGTCAGACTGTGTGACCCCCAGAATCTGCCCCGTCACCCTGAGATTGGGGCCAATAAACCCCAAAGAGCCACGTCTCCGTAACCCTAAAAAATACAGCCATAAAATGTCCACGGCGAGTCCACGCGGCCCCCTCCCCCGACACCTTCCGCTATCCTCTCACCTTGATGTCCAGGTGAGCCACGCGGCAGCTGTGCAGGTAGCGCAGCGCCTCCATGATGTCACGGATGAAGAAGGAGATCCTCTCCTCCATGAGCTCATCGTGGTTCACCAGGTAATCCAGTAACCGCCCGTCGTCCATCCTGCGAGACAAAGAGTTTACTCGGTACTCCCACTCCCATCACTAGCTGCCCCCGGTGAGCCCTTTAACCCCTCGGCTGCCACTCACAGGTCCAGGACGAGGATGTAGGCGGTGGGCGACTCGAACGTGTCGTGGAGGGCCACGTACTGCGGGTGCTGCAGGTGCTGCAGTAACGCCGCCTCATGCGCCGCCTGCTCCTTCTTCTTCATCTTCTTGCTGATGAATTTCACGGCCACGTCTTTCCGGGTCGCTTTCTGGACGCATCTCCGCACCACGGAAAAACGGCCCCTGGGGCAACAAGAACGGGGGAGGGGTGCGAGAGGGGGGTGAAGCAGACCGTCTGCGGGGGGCGCGGGCGTACGAGCGGGCTGCATTCAATGTATGTGTCGGGCGCTAAGCGTGTGCATGTCGTACGTATCATGCGTGTAACACGCCTGCCTTCCTTTACCTCCCGATCTCCTGCTGCTCCACATACATGAGATCGAAGTTCTCTCTCCACGCAATGGCCGAGCCGTCCGCATTCGCGTCTTCAGAGAGGAAAAACGCAAAGTGAGCCCATGTCCCTCCGATGCCACAGCGGCACCACTCCGATAACACTCACTCGCTTCCCACGGCGGCACCACTCCGATAACACTCACTCGCTTCCCACGGCGGCACCACTCCGATAACACTCACTCGCTTCCCACGGCGGCACCACTCCGATAACACTCACTCGCTTCCCCCGGCGGCACCACTCCGATAACACTCACTCGCTTCCCACGGCGGCACCACTCCGATAACACTCACTCGCTTCCCACGGCGGCACCACTCCGATAACACTCACTCGCTTCCCACGGCGGCACCACTCAGATAACACTCACTCACTGAGGAGCCCCCCGGCTGTCTGTCCTTCCCGGTTCTCACCGTACTCCGCGAGGCGCACCGGCTCCGACGGCTCGCTGGGGACGCTGATACCCCACGGGTTGCTGGCGCTGACCCGAAACCGGTACGTGGCCCCGGGGCAGAGGTCCTCCAGAACCAGATACGTGTCCAGGGTGCAGGCAACAGACTGCTGCCACGTCTGAGACCCTGAGAGACCCCAAAACAGGGCTTAATACCCCAAACAGGGCTTAATACCCCAAACAGGTGCTGTGTCCGTATTATACACAGGGGGGGTAATAATACGCTACCTTCCTCCTTGTACTCCGCCGTGTACCCCGAGATGGTGCAGTTCCCGGTGCTGGCCGGCGGCAGCCATCGCAGAATCACAGAGGTGCTGCTTCTCTCTTGGGCAACTGGCTGGATGGGGGCCCCTGGGACCCCTAGAGGGGAGAGCAAGTCGAGATTAGCTTGGAGCACTCACACTCCACTGTCAGTTCCACTCGCACTCCACTGTCAGAGCCGCTCACACTCCACTGTACCTTGCACTTTGATCGTAGCCGACGTGGATGTGGCCCCGAGGTCATTGGTCGCCACGCAGGTGTAGATCCCGCTGTCTTGGGGCATCAGATTGCAGATTTTCAGAGTGATGTCACCAGACTCGCTGAACAGCGAAAAACATCAGGGTTATTATAATACTGAGAGCCAGACCACAAGCCACGGACCCGGCCACGGGGCCCAAGCGTCAATACAGGAAGATATTCAGGAGCTCAGCGGTCTCTTTCTCAGATGGGATTTCCTAGGTACTTAAAGCTTAGGCCACGGAACCCTTACCTGGCTGACATGGAGTAAACGCTGCTGTCCCCATTCAGAAGCGTCTGATCCGGACCTTTCCACGCGACGCTCGGCTTTGGTCGGCCACAAACCTTGCAGCGTAACGTCACGGTGTCACCAAGAACACAAATAACGTCTACGAGTGGAACGAGGAACTCGGGGGCCACTGAAAACAAACGGGGGGTATTAGGGGGTACAGAGGGGCAGATACCCCTGCCCCCCCCCGCCAGTGCAAGCGGCAGAGGCAGAATGTGGCCACTAAAGGGCGCTGTGGGGCAGCAAACAGATCATGGTCCGCGTACAATGCCCCCCCCCGGGGGCGATTCTTTACGTCTGGCTTCATATTAGTGGCAGCAGATATTATTATTATTAATTATTATTATTATTAATCAGAGAGAAGCGACGGGCAGAGACCCCCCGATCCCCGACTCACCTTCTTGGATGAAATTCGGATTTATTATCTACAAAAACAGAAAGGAAACAGAAGTGAATGGGTTAATTTGGGGTTTATTTTCACCCGTTACCCCTAATACTGGGAGGTGAGACTCTGTACCCACAAACCATTCCTGTCCGCACTAATACCCCAACCGGTGGTGGGTGCCCCGGTGACTAACCTGCCCTTTAATGCTTTGCATGAAACTGCGCCCCCCCCCCCGAAATAATATTCTGCCCCGCTGTCTGAATAGGAGAATTATATTATTATATTATTATAAATCAGCGTGCACTGGCCCTTCTTACCCCGCTCTAGGCTGACTGTGATGGGAGTTGTAGTCCACAGCAGCCCTCCTGGTATTAAACATAATAAATGTCTTGCTGAGATTTGGGGAGTTTGCTTCCTGCCCCATGTGGGGTCCACGGCGGGAGGCAATAGTTCTGGGGCGTAAGTCTTGGTTTGAGGGTCAGTGTCAGGCAGACGCTGCTGTTGGTGAAGATTCCCATTTACCCCCCGGGGGTCTCATGCTGGGGGGCAGGAGAAATGCTCCTTCCCAATAGAATCTGGCTGGAGAGTTATGGCGCCACCTGGTGGGCAAAGTCTGTGCAGAATCCTAACTGCCACCAGGGGGCGATCTCTGCGGCTCACCATACGTTGGTGAGATTTTAGCGCCACCTGGTGGGTGAACGAGGTAGAGATTCTCTGAGCTATGCAGAAAAACTGTAAAAACTGATTTTTTTCCCCAATTTTTATGACTGTTGCAGCCAATAAAACGATCCGATCAGCCGGACTCTGCACCAGAGACATTTTTATACATGACCCCCATTCATTTGCCACTGGGGTATTTTCCTGTCAGGTATATAGAGCGTCCCCTGGTGGGTGAAAGTTTCCGGTGTGTTTTGGGGTAAATACCCAACTACAGACCCCCTTATAAATTACATAGTTACATAGGCTAAAAAATGACCGGCGTCCATAAAGTTCAGCCTTTCCTATATCGGTTAATTTGTTGCTGTTGATCCAAAAGAAGGCAAAAAAAACCCCGGTTTCGCTCTTTCCAATTTTGCACTAACCAGGGAAAAAAATTCCTTCTTGACCCCAAAACTAGTTAGTGCAGTATATAAACACTTCAGAAACGTTCAGAAAACCACAAAATAATTTTTTAATGCCGATTTATGTTTTCACTGAAAATGCTCTAAATATTTTTTCATTAAAAGCGGTGTTCGTTTAGGACTCGGGGGGGGGGGCTGAAGCTGAATTCATGGCTTAGATTTTATTACATGGATTTGCATCATTTGCTTTTAATAAAAAAAAAAGGATTGTCCTGATTTTTTTAAAAAATTTAGTTAGTAAATAACTTTATTAAGTCTGTTATTGTGCTCATAGTGTCAGTGACCAGGACTCGCCTGCAGGAGGCGCTGTGTAACAACTACACAACCTGTCTGTCTACCCTGATTTAAAAAATACCACGAATGATGGCTTTATTTACCCCGTTTAATTTATAAAGCCGTTCCCTGCTGTTTCTATACACATTATCGGGGCTTTTAGGGCAGTAGAACCCGGCGATCCCCTCATATCCAGCAAACACTCTCACCTCCTAGAAAAGAGGGGCATCGGGGGAGAGAGAAATGGGGGGCATCAGGCATATTTGCCATTACTGGACATTGTCTGCCAGGGGTGTCTGTCGGGCTGGGATTGACCCCATCACACTGTATTACTAGTCACACGCTACTGGGCCACCCCTACATTACCTGGAAGATGGAACATCCTGCACTAGAAGACTTTTGGCAGTCCCACAAAATGTGAAAGTTGGTGACACCCCCACATAGCCTGAAAGTTGGAATAATCCAAGTGCATCATCCCTACATAAACCGGTAATTGGTATAACTTGAGCAGGAATTATTATGGACACCCCCGCATAATGTGACAGTTGGATCACTCCACACACACTATTTCCCATCCTTAAAGGGGTAGATTGTAAGCTTGCGAGCCGAGTCTCTCCCCCTAACGTATCGGTTTGTCTCAGTCTGATAATTCTCGTCTTGTCGGACCCCTTGAATTTATGGATTGTATTAATCGCTATATAAATAAATGATGATAATACCGGTAATATAGAAATAAAAGATAATAATTATATATAAATAAGATAATAATAATAAATAAAGATAATAATAATTATATATAAATAAAAGAATAATAATAAATAAAAGATAATAATAATAATAAAAGATAATAATAATATATAAATAAAAGATAATAATTATATATAAATAAGATAATAATAATAAATAAAAGATAATAATAATAATAAAAGATAATAATAAATAAAAGATAGTAATAATATTAACCCCTCACGGCAGGTGACAGAGAAGGTATCAGACTAAACTAAGTATAAGATTATCAGGGGATCCAGACTTGTTCTATTTCTTTAATTCTTCTCTGAGTTGCCAAGGCGATGAAGCTGGTAAAATGTAAACGAGTTTTTTGCCCCGTCGCCCGGCGCACCGGCCACCTCTGGGGTATCAGTCCGTCGAGCTGCCCGCCATGTTCTTTGCTGCCCCTTTAAATGCTGGGATGCCCCATCGCCATCAGATGAAGGCTCCTCGCACCCCCAAACAGATCTCACCCGTTATCGCCCCAAGCGGCATCTCCCTACCTCCATACTAGCCCCGGGGTCAAAGTCATCGCACTCGGACTCTTCGGAACTGTGGTGGTCCTGCGTTTGGAAGCATGGAGGGAAGAAGAGGAGGAATTAGAGAAAAGGCGGCATTTCACCCATTTATATCCAAAAACCCGATAAAGGCATTTATTTAGGGTACGGGGAAAATGAATCTTTGTGGTCTGGCTCATCCGTCGGTATAATCCCAGGGTGACCTTTGTTGGCACAAATAAGAGAACGAGAACACACAGGGCGAGGGTAAGACAGACACAGAACCACGAGAGCCACGAGAACCACAGATATAACGCGATCCGGCGTGGATCCCTCTCGCCAGACACCTCTCCAAGGGGCTTTATCTCAGGTGGCCGACCGCTGGGGCTTTATCTCAGGTGGCCGACGGCTGGGGCTTTATCTCAGGTGGCCGACGGCTGGGGCTTTATCTCAGGTGGCCGACCGCTGGGGGTTTATCTCAGGTGGCCGAACCGCTGGGGGTTTATCTCAGGTGGCCGAACCGCTGGGGCTTTATCTCAGGTGGCCGAACCGCTGGGGGTTTATCTGCTGAATCCGGACAGCAGGAAGCCCATAAAATGCTGCAGATTTACGGAACGTTCCGGATTTCAATTCATTAAACGAACAATAATGAAAAACCCAACAAAGAACATGACGGTGAAGAGAGGGAAGCCGAGACATGCAGAGGACACGCGGACACACGAACATGCGCACAACACAGAGAGGAAGCAGACCCCAGACCACCAGGACCCCTCCAAAGACCCCGAGACCATCTGGACCCATCCAAAGACCCCGAGACCACCAGGACCCATCCAAAGACCCCGAGACCATCTGGACCCCTCCAAAGACCCCGAGACCATCTGGACATCTTGCAGAGTCAGATCCTACGGCCCCTTCAGAGGAAGCAGAGAGGGTCCCACGTGGACCCCTCCAGAGAAGGAGAGCCCCGAGACCACCTGGACCCTTTGCTGAGGCCGACCCCGAGACCCCCTCATGGATTGCGAGGACCGCGGGCGGCCGGGGACACTCAGCGGTATTTAGATTAACCCATTAAGGGTCAACCCGTGAAGCCCCCGGGGGGCTCGTCTCCATTGGCACTCACCCATGGGCAGAAGATCCAGACGTTCAGCCGGAGAGCCAGAGGCACGGAGCGCTCCGATACCCCGTCAGATACCCCGTCAGATACCCCGTCAGGTACCCCGTCAGGTACCCCGTCAGGTACCCCTCGGCTGGTCGGGGCATTATTAACGTTCAGCAGATCAGCACCGATAGCTAGACTGACGATTCTGGGTCATTCTGGGCGAAACTCTAAAGCTTTTAATAACGTTTTCCGTCTCGCGCTGTCACCCGTCGGCCTCACCTGAAATCGGCCCCCCCGCTGGGGGTCCGCAGGCGACACAGAACCATTCCGAGACCATTGGACTATTAACCCCTGCAGTGCCGTGGGGACCCGACCAGCATGCAGAGTAGGGGATAAAATAATAAGTAAACCGGCGGTGGAAGCGCCATGCACAATAAGAAACGAACCGGCGCGTCCGTCCGCAGCGGGCCGAGATGTGGAGGAATGACCGCCGGCCGCTTACTCACTTTCACCGCGCTGCCCAGACACTCCTTGCTCTTACACTGGCCGTTAGACTCCACCGCGTCCCGCTTTCTCATGCGCAGCGTGTGCCAAGAACATGACTTCCTGTTGTACCAAAAAACGCACCAATCAAACGGCAGAACTAGAACGGGGGGCGTAGAACGGGGGCGTAGAACGGGCGCTGTCCCCATCGCTCAGGATGAAGGGTCCTAATAAAACTGAAAGCAGGTCAGCGCCGGTGCGGGGGCCGGAGCCGGACAACATATTTTATACAACATTTCATATAATGACATCATTCAATGACCCGTCTCCCGAACGATGACATAAACACCTTGAGAACAAAAACCAACCGGAAAGGGAAGAAGAGATCAAAGGAATCGGGGAGAAAGGAAAGAAAAAAGCGAGAAAGGAAAGAAAAAAGGGAAAGAAAAAGAGGAGAAAGGAAAAAAAAAAAGAGATAAAAGGAAAGGGAGAGAAAAAAAGAAAAAAAGGCAAAGGAGAAAAGGGAGAGAAAAAAATGGAGAAAGCCGCGGCCCGGTCTGATAACCGCGGGGACAGAACCTGCGCGCCGCACACTTGCGGCTCATCATTCGTTTGTTTTCTAAGGAAATCATTCAGCGCCTGCAGTTTAGGCTGCGATCAGGAAACGTGTAAAGAGCTGCGATTACATGAATAACATACATCGCACAGAACCAGAACATTCCGGATCACACAAATGAGTGCAGGCGAGCCGGACACATCCGGTGGGTTTCAGCAGAGTATTAACCCCCGAGCTCCCGGCTCGCGCAGGTACAAGCCTCACACGCTCGTGCGAATTCGTGAAATGAAATTTGAGGCAGGAGCCGCGGGAGACACGCAGGGCACTGACCCGGCTCGCTGCCTTATCGCTGAATGCAATGGCCTAAAGCGCTCTAGAACCTTCTACTAAACACCCCCCACCGGCGCCTGACCCCACCTGCCACCTCTTTCCCTCTATTCACTACTTTTAAACTTTTAGGAGGATTTCAGGGAAATACAGACTTTTCTGCTAAAATGGATCTTTTAACCCTTGCGTTGCTGATGGAGTTCTGCAGTCATTTCTGTTCCTTACATATAATTGGCTGATTCAGGAGCCCCCGGTACCCCCCCGGGGGGGGGGGCAATACACTATCCAGCTGTTTTGCCCTAAAGATTGCAAAGTTTTGTGGAATAAAGAACATCTTTAACAATTCGGGTCGATTTACCCTCATTTATTACAACGAAAAGAAAACGAAAAGGAAAAAACACAAAAGAAATTAAATACCCCGAAAAACATGCTCTGGGTGAAAATTTATTTTACATATTTAAAAGAATACATTTAAAATGATTCGTTACAATACAGGAACAAACTTCTATCGCACCACCGGACTTCTTCAATACCACTCGGTTCTCTCGTTTTGTTTGAAATAGTGCAAAAAACGTCTTTTTACAGGAATTACTGGGCGGGGCCTCGCAAAAAACAAATATTTTACAAGTTACTGTGAACATATATATTAAAAGAACAAAAAGAGTCAAAAAGAATAATAATAATAATAATAATAATACAGGCTGTACATCGACAACAAAAAAAAACCTCCTCTCCGAGGAGCTGGGCTCAGTCCGACAGTTTTTCACTAATATACAGAGTAGTTACATGGAACGACAGTCCGGTGGAGGCAGCCGACGGATCTTTACCATCTAGCTCTCAAAAGCTGTACAATTATTAACAAAGAGTGCGTTGCCCGCGGGTTGGGCCACGCGACGGGGCGCCACGTTCGCCGCTTCTTCCACCAGCACTGCGGAGAGAAAATTCCCGCGGCAGCCGACGCGCCACTTACTTGAAGCTCCTGTCGCCGCCGTCGGCGGAGGGTTTAGTTATTTGGCCCAAAACGGAGCCCGGGATCCAGCCCTCGGCCGCCGGCGAGTGGTCGTTGGCCGGCCGGTAAACCAGGAGCATGTTCTGCTGATTGACGGCCAGGATCTGCACCGCCTCGCCCTGATAGACGCAGATCTCGTTCTCCTTCAGCGCGTAGTAATCCTGCGCGACCACCATGGAGCTGCCGCCGTTACAGCCGACGAGGTCGCCCTGAAAAGAAGACGGGGTCCGGTCAGCGACGGAAAGAAACCTAAAGTAACCGCCGGAGCGAGCTGCGGACCCCCGGACCCCCGCTTATAAACACAGAACATCCCCACTCACTGAGTCAGACTCGCTGGTCTGTGATTCCCCGAAGCGGTTCTAAGGATTGCCAGCGAGGGGTTAAACGGTTCTACCAGGGCCCTCCGGAGCTCTTAATACCTCGGGGGGTCCCGTCGGCCCCCGTGGATCCGTCTCTTTTACTTTACAGGAGGGAGAAGCTCTACCTGAACCCCAAACACTCCGGCTTCACGCGCCTCCCGGCCTCGTCCACAGAATCCCCTCACGCATCTTATAATCTCAGCGGGGGGGGGGGCTGCCCCGGGTTACAAAGAGTTAATTAACGCTCGCCTTACACCGGAGACAAACCCCCTTTAACAATACGAGACGGCGGGGAGAAGACCCCTCGGGTTCCCTGCGGGGGGCGCCGGTGAGAAATCCTCTGTAAGGGAGACAGCGACGCCGCTTTTCTTCTTATTAAATTCCATTTTGCGGCAGCGCTTTCTGCTGCAGTTTAGCGAATAAACCCTCTTCAGCGCTGCAGCTTCCTCCATCACAGAGCAGGAGGTCTGACTGCAGAAAGTCTCACACGGGCCTCCTGGCCACGGACGGGCTTTATCTGCTATACCGCGGCGGCTGGAAGGCGTTTCCGTGCGCGTACGTTACCTGGCTCACGTCGTACCCCGGGCTGCCGTTGGAGGTCGGAGGTTTTCGTGGCGGAAACGACTGGTTACGGCCGGGGAGGTTTGCGGGTTTTTCGGAGCCGATGGAGGAGGAGGAGAGCGGTCTGGACGTGGGGGTCGGGACGCGTCCCACCTGGGGTTTGTTGGTGGCTGCGTTGCTTTCCTTGCGCTGATATTCTATAGGAGATTGGAGCGCTGGGGGACGGGGGGGGGGTTGTTAATTAATTAACTTCATCATTTCAGGAAAGTTTACAGTTAAATAAATAAATGCAAAAAAAAAATTAAAAAAAGTAAATCATTCCAAGCCAGAACAGGAAGGGTTAAAAAAAAAAACAACGTTGCAGCGAGTTTCAGTGCGGAACGTATATAATATATATGGGGAGGGGGAGGGGCTGTGCATGCGGGGCTGCGTCATGCGGGGGCCGGGTAATGCGGTGCAGTGCAGTGCATATGGTGCCGTGTAATGCGGTGCAGTGTGTATGGTGCCGTGTAACGGGGGGCCGTGTAATGCGGTGCAGTGTGTATGGTGCCGTGTAACGGGGGGCCGTGTAATGCGGTGTAGTGCGTATGGTGCCGTGTAACGGGGGGCCGTGTAATGCGGTGTTCCGCATATGGTGCCGTGTAACGGGGGGCCGTGTAATGCAGTGCAGTGTAACGGGGGGCCGTGTAATGCGGTGCAGTGTATATGGTGCCGTGTAATGCGGTGCAGTGCATATGGTGCCGTGTAATGCGGTGCAGCGTGTATGGTGCCGTGTAACGGGGGGCCGTGTAATGCGGTGCAGTGCATATGGTGCCGTGTAACGGGGGGCCGTGTAATGCGGTGCAGTGTAACGGGGGCCGCGTACGGACGGCGTCTCGCAGTTTTTAGAATGAGCGTCACATTCAGAAAAGGCGAAGAGATCGCAGACTTACTGGGAGGAGGAGCAGCGAGGCGACAGGCGAGAGAAAAACAGAAGACACGAGGAGTCAGTGAGTTTACACGGAACACGTCTGCACAGCGACACGCTAAGAGGGCCGCTCTGCCACCCCACAACACGCGGGGCCGATTACCCCAGGAGTTGCCCCTGCCCGGGGCGTATGTCGCATGGCAATGCAATGATGATAAAATCGCTTCTGGGAAGGCTTTGGCCGTCCCGCAGTGATGGGAGTGATGCTTCTATCGCTGCACTTAGTCGTGAAAGTGTTAAATTCAGCAGAGGTGGCGGAACAGCAGCTTTAATATTAACCTACGGCTGGTGAACATGCGCGCAGCGCTCCCTCTAGATAAATGGATATCGATCCTTCCCGGATACCCAGCCTTAATTATAAATTCCCCCATTTATTCCCCCTCCCCCGCATCATACCCATCGCCGGGTATTCCCAGATCCCCCCGAATTTCCCCCCCAGATCTTACCCCGTTTCAGGCATTCCTTGCAAATGCCCCGAGATCGCCCCCTTTCCTGTGTTTCCCATATACCTCTCCAGATGCCCCCAGACCACGCCCCCTCCTGCCCTTCATAGGTACCCCCCCATTCCTCCCAGATGCCCCGGGTCACGCCCCTCTCAGGCACCCCCCATTCCTCCCAGATGCCCCCAGACCACGCCCCCTCCTGCCCTTCATAGGTACCCCCCCATTGCTCCCAGATGGCCCCCAGATCATGCCTCTCTTCTGCCCCTCTCAGGCACCCCCCCATTGCTCCCAGCTGCCCCCGGGTCACGCCCCCTCCTGCCCCTCCGATTGGCTCACCGTTCAGGAAGTCTCGCTGGGTCTCCAGCACCTGGCCGATGTCTCGCACCCAGGCCTGTTTGATGTCGGAGTTGGCGGCCTGTAACACGACTCTCTCCGAGGTCTCCCGGCTCAGCACCGCGAACTTACACGGGTCGCTCTCCACGCTTTCCTCCAGGATGAGATACGTCATCTGCGGGGAGAGCGGGGGAGAGCGGGGCGTCAGCGGCTCCGGGGGAAAAGCAGCATCGAGAGCCCCCGGTACGAGCGGAAGGCGGGCGAGACACCGGGCGAGAACGGGGCGAGAACGGGGCGTTAAGGCGTTTCTGAACGATGCCACGAAAAGCCGACGTCCGCGCCATAAATTAGCATTTTTGTCTTTTGACTGCGCCGTTTAGTTGTCGCCCCCAGAGGCAGACGTCCTGCGCATGCTCAGTGGCGCTCCTATCGAAGTCATCGCAGAAGCAGCCAATCACATGCATGCTAGCAAAACATCGGTGTTCAGATAGATTGGCTGCTGTTACCGTGACTTCACTGAAATCGCGGCTCCCATTGGCTAGACCTTGTGAGTGTGAGCGAGCGGCATACTCAGGTACGCTTCCTGCTTTCAGGACAGACAGCTGGGGAGGAGTTACCAGACAGACAGACAGACGAACTGCAATACGCCGACTGAAACGCATAAGAGCCGCCGCCGCATACCGGCGAGGGCCACGGGGCGCGTCCGGCTCCTCTCACCTTGATGCCCTTCTTGAACATGTACCCCGGCACGGACGAGCCTTTCCGGAGGAGCTCGCTGAAGATCACGATCTGCTCGAACAGGAAAACCCGCCTCTCCTTGGTCCGTGATTGGACGCCGGACTCCTGCTCGATCACGTAGAACGTATCCTGCTGAAGGAGCTTTCCTTGGGCCGTGAGCTTCCCCTTTAAAACACACAAACTACATATCAGCGGCTGCGATATAACACGCTAACAACACGCGAGCGCCGCCGGAGCTCGGACCTTTGTCTTTGCACCCCGTGAATGCAGTCACCTGTGCAGGGTGGGGGATGGGGACGGAGGATGGGGGGGTGTAATGCGGCACTTTAACCCTTTCACTGAAACGCCCCGCGGCAGAGAGTTTCCCACCCCCCAAACAAAACCAGAGCCGCCGTCTGCCCCGAACCTCAGACCCCCCCCCCCGCACGGAGCGGCGCACCGGCAGGGACGGCCGCAGGGTGAACTTTGATAAGCGGCAGTCACCGGCCGGTTAAATATTAACCTGTTTGCCGAGGAGGCGCCGCGCGGGATTTTCATGCATTTTGCATCCCGGCGGCTTCTGTTTTCTCTTTATTGTGATAACGTTAAAAGCACATCGCATTAACCCCTCGGTGCCCGGCGCTCCGTTGGCAGCGCATGCGCAGGGAACGCGGGTTCGCGAGGCGCCGGATCGGTGTTTGTGACGTCGCGGCTCTGTCTCTGAACCTAAATACCGATTTCTGCGGCCAAAACAAGGAGCTTCACCTCAAAAGGCGACCGACGAACCCCAGAGGTCAGCCTCGCGCTTCCCGCATGCGCAGCCGCCGTGCCGCATATCACACGGAGCAGCGTCACGGGACCCGGCGTGAACCCCCGTTATCCATGGGGGTCGCCCCCCCCGCACTCACCTCGAATCCCTGAAGCCTTCCCAGATTCATCATATCGTTACAGCGCTTCGGAACGAGGCACATTAACTCAACGGCTCGCTGCGGCACACAAGAAACACGCATGTTATTAGTATGTGTATTCAGCACACGCATAACACTAGACAAGAACACGGGTCTCCGGCACATTTTACCGCAAACTGCAACTTTCACTAAATGAAGGACGCTCACCTCGGTCTCTGAACAATCCAACCCGGCTTTCTCACTGTACCTGAGGAAGTCCTGTTGGGGAGAGAGAAACGAGAGACAGGGAGGGGAGAGAGAGAAAAGAGAGAGGGGAGAGAGAGGAGAGACAAGGAGGGGAGAGAGAGACAGAGAGGGAGAGAGAGGAGAGACAAGGAGGGGAGAGAGGGAGACGAGAGAGAGAGGAGGGAGAGAGAGACAGGGATGGGAGAGAGAGAGAGGAGAGACAGGGAGGGGAGAGAAAGGGAGAGAAAGGGAGAGAGAGGGAGACGAGAGAGAAAGGAGGGATAGGGAGGAGAGACAAGTTGTCATTAAGCTCTGTGTCTGAATATTAGCAGCCACTCGTGAGCAGTGAGTGTGCGCCGGGCCGAGGGGCCTCCTGGATTAAGTAGCGATCGCACTCGCACTCAGCCTCGCACCGCGTGCTCAGCTGGATCTAGCGGGCGCTCTTGGCTCGGACGCGCTGCCCCGGTGCATTCTGGGCAGCGGTTAAAACGATTAACCCTTTAATTAGCGGGTCCGTCGCTCACCTTCAGCAGCAGCTGGTACTTGGTGATCCTCTGAATGGGTTTAATGAGGAAGTCGCTGATTGTGAATCTCTGGTTTATTTCCTGCGTCACTTCCTGCAAAACAACAACAATAGTGATGGGAGTTACTCCAGCCAATCGCAGCTCCCCGCAGGAGGACGGCCAATCACAGCTCCCCGCAGTGGGACGACCAATCACAGCTCCCCGCAGCGGGGCAACCAATCGCAGCTCCCCGCAGCGGGGCGACCAATCGCAGCTCCCCGCAGGAGGACGACCAATCACAGCTCCCCGCAGCGGGGCAACCAATCGCAGCTCCCCGCAGGAGGACGACCAATCACAGCTCCCCGCAGCGGGGCGGCCAATCACAGCTCCCCGCAGTGGGACGACCAATCACAGCTCCCCGCAGCGGGGCGACCAATCGCAGCTCCCCGCAGCGGGGCGACCAATCGCAGCTCCCCGCAGCGGGACGGCCAATCGCAGCTCCCTGCAGCGGGACGGCCAATCGCAGCTCCCCGCAGCGGGGCGGCCAATCAGGACCCAGAGATTTCTTGCCCTTTTTGTTCACGCAGTCAGTCACAGACCAGAGGTGACGGCCACGTTCCACCGAAACCACTGGACACGCCGTACACGCAGCAGACACACATGCCGTACACGCAGCACGCACGCCGTACACGCACACTGTAAATGCTGATCACGTGGCCGCGTGATAAAAGTTTCGTACCTCAAAGTAAGAATCGTATTCGGCCACCACGTACTCCGAGCGAGGCTTGTTCTGGCAATAAACCACATACATGTGCAACCTCCGCTCCTAAACAAGACGACAACATGTTATTCACACGCAACAGAAACATGTCTCCATGTTATGCTACACGTGAAACTCCGGGTCATGCTACACGTGATACTCCGGGTCATGCTACACGTGATGCTCTGTGGCAGGGTGAGCTCGTACATGGAGCACACGCAGGGAATGTATGTTTAGGGAATTGGATATAAACCGTGTGCTCCACATACAAAGCATCACGGGCTCCCTACGTCACAGAAAGCGTCCGCGTGCTCCACGCGTGTAAATGGCGGGGAACTCACGTGTTTGATGAAGAGCTGCGCCAGGCGCTCGGGTTCCTCGATGCATTTCTGCAATTCCCCCAGAAAAAAGCTGCAAAAAACAGAGAATTCAGTAACCCAAAGATTAACCCGTTCACTGCCGGAGAAGAGGCGGTTCACGCGGGCGGGCCAAGCCAATTCTGTGGTGATTAACCCTTTGAATGCTGCATGGGGGGCCCCCCTCCTTCTTTGCATCATTTCACAGGAAGGAGCCTAAAAGTAGCAACTTTACCGAAAACTAAAGATTTAAAAAAATATTTATAAAAAAAGAAATAATTGATAATATTTTCCCCCAATCAGAAGCTGAGAAGAAAACGCGGCGGAGAGGAGAAACAGTTCATGGTCGCAGATTGAATGGACGCAGATCACGCGCAGGACCCTGTGAGGGTGGGGGCCCGGGGCCCCTGCGTGGGGCAGATCGTGCGCAGGACCCTGTGAGGGTGGGGGCCCGGGGCCCCTGCGTGGGGCAGATCGTGCACTGGACCCAGTGAGGGTGGGGGCCCGGGGCCCCTGCGTGGGGCAGATCGTGCGCAGGACCCTGTGAGGGTGGGGGCCCGGGGCCCCTGCGTGGGGCAGATCGTGCACTGGACCCAGTGAGGGTGGGGGCCCGGGGCCCCTGCGTGGGGCAGATCATGCGCAGGACCCTGTGAGGGTGGGGGCCCGGGGCCCCTGCGTGGGGCAGATCGTGCACTGGACCCTGTGAGGGTGGGGGCCCGGGGCCCCTGCATGGGGCAGATCATGCGCAGGACCCTGTGAGGGTGGGGGCCCGGGGCCCCTGCGTGGGGCAGATCATGCGCAGGACCCTGTGAGGGTGGGGGCCCGGGGCCCCTGCGTGGGGCAGATCGTGCACTGGACCCTGTGAGGGTGGGGGCCCGGGGCCCCTGCGTGGGGCAGATCGTGCGCAGGACCCAGTGAGGGTGGGGGCCCGGGGCCCCTGCGTGGGGCAGATCATGCGCAGGACCCTGTGAGGGTGGGGGCCCGGAGCCCCTGCGTGGGGCAGATCATGCGCAGGACCCTGTGAGGGTGGGGGCCCGGGGCCCCTGCGTGGGGCAGATCGTGCGCAGGACCCAGTGAGGGTGGGGGCCCGGGGCCCCTGCGTGGGGCAGATCATGCGCAGGACCCTGTGAGGGTGGGGGCCGTGTCATGCGCAGGTGGAAAGCGCAGGCCCGCCTGGCTGCATCACGCCGTGTCTCCGCTCCACGCCTGGGAACAGAGGGCTCTATTGTTCCTCCCCGGCCGTAACAGGAGGGAACTTTAACCCTTCGCTGCCCGGCCCAGAAAATCAGTTCAGAGGAGAATAGGAGGTCTGGTTAACTCTTTATGATCTTCCCGTGGCGCAGGGGCATTAACCCCTTAATACACGTCTGATATATAACCGACGCAGGGTCCGGGGGGGCAGGGTCCGGGGGGGGCAGGATCCGGGGGGGGGGCACTCACTCTTTGTGCCAGTCGTAGATCTGGTGGATGTTGCCGAACACGATCTTCTCCTTCCCGTCCATCTCCTCCGGCGTTCCCTTCTCTTTCATCCGCGGGATAAAGTTCTGTGGATAAAGCAACGAGGGGCGAGTGGGCAGAAGATCCACGGCGGCAAACCGCCTGTCCACGGATCCCGGAAACATAGCCGCTAACTGCCCCGTACACCAGTAAACAGTCCTGTTACACGGCGTCAAATTCCACAGCAGTTACCCGAGAGAAGTTGGGGCAGAGGCACTGCATCCACTACGTCTGGCAAAAATACAGTTATCTGGGGATCAGGACCTCTCTGGCACTAAAATAGTTAACCCCGGGGACCGGTCCACGTTAGGCACTCACCTCCACCACCACGCCGAGATCCTTCACGTAATCCACCTCCGTCTGCACCAACTCGTTCAGGACGAACCTGCAACGCAACCAAGTTAACAAAGCCCCCAGTCGGTCCTGCCCCAGGGGCCACGCTGCGTGGAGTGGGACACGCTTAGTACATCTGAGTGAATGCGCGGTGAGTGTGGGTTGCAGTGATTGCGTGTGGGTGCGTTGCAGTGAGTGAGTGAGTTACGGTGAGTGCGTGTCGGTGAGAGTGCGTGTCGGTGAGGGTGCGTGTCGGTGAGGGTGCGTGTCGATGAGGGTGCGTGCCGGTGAGGGTGCGTGTCGGTGAGGGTGCGTGTCGGTGAGGGTGCGTGTCGGTGAGCGTGGGAGGTTACGGGTTTACGTGGACAATAAATGGCGCTTTAGGGGTCCCTCAGGTTTGGGAAGCATGCATTGCGTGTAACCCGGACTCACATTCTGCCCCTGAGCGCTTTGGCTTTCTGCTCCTCTTCGTGGTTCCGAGGGGCCGGAGATGGGGCCAAACCTTTGTTTAAATACCCGTCTGCCACGGCATGCGCGCCACGGAAGCTGCTTCCATCCGGCGTCTGCGAGAGAAAAGCAACCAATTGCCGGCGTTAAAAAAAAAATGCCGAATAATCCCCCTCCTGGAGGGAAACGGATCCACGTCTCTGAATCCGGGGGCCATTTATACCCCCGGGTGATTTATCTGCCTGCATTCAGTGGCACCAGTGGGCTGCATCGTGAAAAAAAGGGTTAAACCGTATTATTCCATTCCCAACTAAAAAACCCAAGCAAGCAAGGGGCCACGTGGCGGGAATACCGCGTGCCACGCGAGGGCCACACGTGCCACTTACCATCTTGTTCCGTACCAGATTCTCTATAGCATTGACCAGCTCAGCCGCGCTGGGGACCTCCGCCGAGCTCTGACGGGCCACAAGCAAAGAGGGCTGGGAGCCACGCGTGAGCAAAGGGACAGCAGGAGCCAGAGGGGGCAGGACAGACAGAAGACAGGCAGGGGCCACAGGCAGGGGCCACGGGAGAGAGCCACAGGCAGGGGCCACGGGGATGTTATGGGGAAAAAAGAAAGTATCAAGAACAGTTAGTAACAATCAGGAGAAACGTGAGCCAATCAGACGCAGCCATTAACCCCTCCACTGCCAGAGAGGTCTCACGCTTTAACCCGCAGTCAGCGCCAGGAACCTCCACCCAGCGGAACGCCCTGAACTATTACAACAGAGTTACCAGCTGCAGCGATAACGTGGGACGGGCGAGAGCGTGGGCAGAAACGTGGGCAGGAGGGCAAATAAAGAGCCACTTATCAAATACAAGATTCAACAAATAAAATAACTAACCCCAACTATACATTATACAGGGGCCGGCCACTGATTTATCTATACATTATACAGGGGCCGGCCACTGAATTATCTATACATTATACAGGGGCCGGTCACTGATTTATCTATACATTATACAGGGGCCGGTCACTGATTTATCTATACATTATACAGGGGCCGGTCACTGATTTATCTATACATTATACAGGGGCCGGTCACTGATTTATCTATACATTATACAGGGGGCCGGTCACTGATTTATCTATACATTATACCGGGGCCGGTCACTGATTTATCTATACATTATACATGGGCCGGTCACTGATTTATCTATACATTATACAGGGGCCGGTCACTGATTTATCTATACATTATACAGGGGCCGGTCACTGATTTATCTATACATTATACAGGGGCCGGTCACTGATTTATCTATACATTATACAGGGGCCGGTCACTGATTTATATATACATTATACAGGGGACGGTCACTGATTTATCTATACATTATACAGGGGGCCGGTCACTGATTTATCTATACATTATACAGGGGCCGGCCACTGATTTATCTATACATTATACAGGGGGCCGGTCACTGATTTATCTATACATTATACAGGGGGCCGGTCACTGATTTATCTATACAGTATACAGGGGGCCGGTCACTGATTTATCTATACATTATACAGGGGCTGGTCACTGATTTATCTATACATTATACAGAGGGGGGGGATCACTGATTTATCTATACATTATACAGGGGGCCGGTCACTGATTTACCTATACATTATACAGGGGCCGGTCACTGATTTATCTATACATTATACAGGGGCCGGTCACTGATTTATCTATACATTATACAGGGGCTGGTCACTGATTTATCTATACATTATACAGAGGGGGGGGATCACTGATTTATCTATACATTATACAGGGGGCCGGTCACTGATTTATCTATACATTATACAGGGGCCGGTCACTGATTTATCTATACATTATACAGGGGGGCGGCTCGCTGATTTATCTATACATTATACAGGGGGCCGGTCACTGATTTATCTATGCATTATACAGAGGGGGGGGATCACTGATTTATCTATACATTATACAGGGGGGCGATCACTGATTTATCTATACATTATACAGGGGGCCGGTCACTGATTTATCTATACATTATACAGGGGCCGGTCACTGATTTATCTATACATTATACAGGGCATCTCACTGATTTAACTATACATTATACAGGGGGCCGATCACTGATTTATCTATACATTATACAGGGGGCCGGTCACTGATTTATCTATACATTATACAGGGGCCGGTCACTGATTTATCTATACATTATACAGGGGCCGGTCACTGATTTATCTATACATTATACAGGGACCGGCTCGCTGATTTATCTATACATTATACAGGGCATCTTACTGATTTAACTATACATTATACAGGGGGCCGATCACTGATTTATCTATACATTATACAGGGGGCCGGTCACTGATTTATCTATACATTATACAGGGGCCGGTCACTGATTTATCTATACATTATACAGGGGCCGGTCACTGATTTATCTATACATTATACAGGGACCGGCTCGCTGATTTATCTATACATTATACAGGGGGCCGGCTCGCTGATTTATCTATACATTATACAGGGGCCGGTCACTGATTTATCTATACATTATACAGGGGGCGGTCACTGATTTAGCTATACATTATACAGGGGCCGGTCACTGATTTATCTATACATTATACAGGGGGCCGGTCACTGATTTATCTATACATTATACAGGGGCCGGTCACTGATTTATCTATACATTATACAGGGGGCCGGTCACTGATTTATCTATACATTATACAGGGGCCGGTCACTGATTTATCTATACATTATACAGGGGCCGGTCACTGATTGATCTATACATTATACAGGGGGCCGGTCACTGATTTATCTATACATTATACAGGGGCCGGTCACTGATTGATCTATACATTACACAGGGCCGGCAGGGTTTGTCTCTGCACCTTGTCGTCTTGCGCAGGCTCGTTGTCGAAGATCTTCATGGGTGGCGGGAGCGGGGTGTGCGACTCGTCGTCTGCCTCTTCATCCCAGCCCTTCTTCCCCTTCTGGAAAATCAAAGGCATTTAGGGCATTATTTATAAATCATGTTCCAGGGCGCCGAGTATTTCTCCTGCGTGTGACGCGTGACGTGTGTGTCTGTGTACGAGCACACGCGTGATCCGAGCCCCCACCTCGTCCGCGCTGTCCCCCTGCGGGGTGGTGTCCTCGCCGGCGCGGGGGGATCCGAGGTTGGGGGTCCCTCTTTTCTTTTGCTTCTTGATGTTGCCGTCGGCTTTGCCGCTGTTCAGCCGCCGGACGGGGCTCGTCAGCCACTTCTTCAGGGTGTTGGTGGAGCGCTTGGGGCCCGGGGAGCTCTGGATGGAGTTCAGGGACGCCTGAGGCTGCAGGTTGGCCACGGAATCCGACTTCCCGCCGTTCTCTCCGGAGGAAAACGCGTCTGGAGGACAACAAACAGTTAATGCACCGCGAGTCTACCCCCACTCCAGCACCACAGGGGTTAATTAATGCCCCAAACGCGCCCCCCCCCCCGGCAGATTCCGGTAACAGCTGGCAGTGACGAGGTTAATGCTCCGTGTATCAGGATTGTGCCGTTCAGCAGGGGACCCCCCCCAGCGAGTGACCCCCGAACGCCACGTCCCCCCGGTAACCAGACACAAACGCAGGGGGCCACGGGGGCCGCGTTCACCGACAGATTATTAACACCTTCATTACTGGCCACTTTGAATAGAAATAAAGCACAGAACCGCGTGGATGTATGAAGCGAACACAGCAACAGGTATCACGCATGCAAACACGCTTCACGCAAACACACGGAAACACACGTACACGCGCTTCACGCAAACGCGCTTCACGGAAGCACACGCGATTCACGCAAACACAAGGAAACACGCACACGCGATTCACGCAAACACACGGAAACACGCACACGCGATTCACGCAAACACGCTTCACGGAAACACACGCACACGCGATTCACGCAAACGCGATTCACGTGAGATTTCTCACATGTATTAAAAAAACATTTAATTAACAAACTATTCATTTCCATGCCGACTGCCCCAAACGTAGCATTTTTGGAGGACTTTTCTGTTTGATAAAATCTCCCCCAACGCGCAGCCGGCTGTCACATGACAGGAAATCAGGGTACTGAGATACAGGGACTTGCTTTTGGGAAAGTCGAGGCAGTTGGCAGGTGTGTGGCATGTAAGGAATGTAACACGCGTGTTTTCACCTCCCGCTGGGTAAAAACAATTCCCGTTTCTGGGCGTATTTTCTGGGTTGTGAAACAGGGAGCCGGCGAAGCGCGTCGGGCAGGAACGTTGCGCAATACCAGTCTGTGACACGGCCCGGGGACACTCCCACCGAGGGGTTAATCACGCGTGAGCCATACGCTCAGAGTGTCCAGACGGGGGCCGGGTGCTGCCAGAACCGGAGGCAAATCTGCCCCAGATACCCGTCAGAGAAGGGCATGGGGTTTGTGGGCAGAACACGCGCAGCGGGGGCTTCTATCTCCCTTTTAGTTTTAATATTTGTAAACCATGGGGCAACTACTCCCCCCTAAGTGATAGAGGGTAAAAAAAGCTGGGGGGTCAGATCAGCTGCCCCCGGCAGTCTCCGGGTATCTGGCACGGTCAGGCGGCAGCCACCGCACGGTGCGACAGATAAATGACTCAGCGGAACCCGCAGCCCCCCCCCCCAAAAAAAACTACCAAAAAACAACAAACGCCGAAAAACAACAAAAAAAACAGATTAATCAGAGATCCCCGGGGGGGTCCGCATTATACGGGACCGTCCAGAAGCAACCAGCAGGTGCCCACCGGGGGCCGCCTCTCTCATTTTATGTATTGGAGTTATATCCGCCACATGTGTCTTTACAGCTGGACCACGTGGGCCGAATGGGGCCGATCTGCTTCTGGATTCTGTGCATAAATCACACAGACAGGGAAAGCTCTTGTTTAACCCCTTAAACGGATCACAGACTGCGTGTTATATGGTGGCTGTGATGGAGATTAAATGGTTAAATATATACTGGTGCAAATACTGGCTAAACCCCCCCCGGGGCTTTATTAACTAACCTGTGTTACCTGCAGCAGACAATACACAGAGTCATCCCGCCCGTAAGCCTCGGGGTGATGGGAGTCAGACTCACCGGGCGGCGATACTCATCCCCTAATTATATCAGATTACTGCCGCACACGCAGAGAGCCCCCCGGGCTTCAGCTGCTGCAACCGACGGCAACCGACCACTGACTGCCGGGACGATGCCAGGAAATGCCATGTGGCCCCTTTAGGCCTTAGGCCCCAGGGCTAATAGGAGCTAACATAGAAACCCAGGGGCTCTGCGCGTGGATAAGGGGGGGGGGGGCTCTGCGCGTGGATAAGGGGGGGGGGGCTCTGCGCGTGGATAAGGGGGGGGCTCTGCACGTGGATAAGGGGGGGCTCTGTGCGTGGATAAGGGGGGGGGCTCTGCGCGTGGATAAGGGGGGGGGCTCTGCGCGTGGATAAGGGGGGGGCTCTGCGCGTGGATAAGGGGGGGGCTCCCTGTGGTTCTCTCCTTCCCGCAGGGATAATTCCCAGAGAGGGAGGATCGGCTCAGGACGGAATGTGGCAGAACCGGCCCCGCCGGACTCGTATTGTTTACAACTGAAACAGATACCACGTCCCGGACCCCGACACCCGGGAAACAATGGATGACACAGGGGGTCCTGCAAGCCCCACCCTATCCAAATCATGACCAGTCTGCGGACCCCCCGCCAGCCTCCTCGCTGCCCCCACTATCTGCGGACCCCCCGCCAGCCTCCTCTCTGCCCTCACTATCTGCGGACCCCCCGCCAGCCTCCTCTCTGCCCTCACTATCTGCGGACCCCCCGCCAGCCTCCTCTCTGCCCTCACTATCTGCGGACCCCCCGCCAGCCTCCTCTCTGCCCTCACTATCTGCGGACCCCCCCCGCCAGCCTCCTCTCTGCGGCTCTTTACCCACCGAACCCCAAAACATGGAATTTTAAGCAACCCCAGGGGCCGTCCTCACAGCAGAGACAGACGGACACACAGACACACGGACGGACGGACACACAGACACACGGACACACAGACGGACGGACACACAGACGGACGGACACGCGCCGCGGGTAACCGGTTATTGATCTAATCTCCAATAATCCCCGATAATCCCGTTACACTCTAACACTCTCAGGCAGGATAAGCAGAAGCCGACATGACATCCCATTAACACGCTAATTACCGGCGTGACACATGCGTGACACATGCATCACCTGCAACATACATCCTGCACACCGCCCTTTCTGCGACTCCCATCATGCATTGCGCTGAGCATCGTGGGAGTTGTAGTCCGCAGTTTCAGAAACTGGATATGCTGCACAGATGTTTCTCCAACATCCGCGGAGGATACAGAGATAAATCTCGCCTTAAGCTGCTGTCAGATCAGGAAACCAGATGAGATCCTCATCACACACACAATATAAACGGGAGTGAGTGCATGGACTGGCATCCCAGCAGAGATGGCAGAAACAGACACACTAAAAATCCCTAGAGACATCGGATCGGGGCAACTAAACGAGGCTTTAATAACGTGACCGCCGCCGGCATCACCTAAGCGTGTTTCATGGGCACGGGGGGCTCCTCATACACCGGCGCGGAGGTCTCTCGGTGACGCCGGCCGGTTCCGCGCATGTTCCCGGTTAGTCTCTGGTTTCAGCAAACAGCAGGAATCTGTCGGCTTTTGACCTGAATCCTCTGAGCAGAAACCAGCGGCGGGCGGCGAGCCGGACGGACGGAGAGAGACCCCCCGGGGACGGTGAAAAGAGAAAGGACATCAAAGCCGGGGCAGGAATGCAGCGCGCACCATGCGCAGCCCCCCCCCGAAGCCCCCCCTCTGCCACCAGACACAAGATGAAGGGAATTCCAGGATTTTTTGATCCAAAGTGAAATCCCATCTGCTGGAAATTCACCCAAAAAATCAGCCGGGAATCTGGATTTAATCTCTTTGCACGGAATCCGCAGAGAGAAACGGGGAAAATAACCCAGATCCCCCCCCCGGGCAACACCTACAACTCTCAGCACGAAGAAAAACAGACCGCAACACGTGGTGCATCGAGCCATGGGGGTCCCAAAATCCTCCCCGCCAGAGGAAGCCCCCGAACGCCCCGCGCATGGACTGTCCTCAGAGCTGGGCGATCCAGATATTGGAAACATACGTGTGACACGCGTGACGCAGCCGTGGGGGGACAATACGTCGCTGGACCCCCATACATGACCCACCCAAAGCAGGGATCAAAACGTGTCACATACGTGTCGCATCTCTGGTCGTATAATTACCAGACAGCAACCGTTCCCCCCCCGGCGGCGGATTCCGGGGGGCTTTATTCCCCGGCAGGTGAACGGCGGCCCCCGGCACCCACTTGGGTTTTCTGGGTTTAGAATTAGTTATTTTATCATTTATTACTTTATAACATAAGGATTCCGTTTTATTCGCGGCCTGGAAGGGGTTAATGCGGTTCTGTTTTTTGGGGGGATTATCGTTTCTTGCGATTTCTCGCGTTTCGCTGATTGTGTCGTTTTTCTGATACTTTGTAAAGTTTTCTCTTCTCTAAACAATCTCTGCGGTGAATCCGTCCTCAGCAGGTCCTCCCCCAGATCATCACCCAACACCCCCCCCGAAACTGCCCCCTGAAATGCCCCTGCCCGCGGGGGTCACAGCCGAGCCCCCCGTCAAATGACAAAAGACGGCAAAAGCGCCAAGTCTCGACGAGAAACATTTGCAGCAAATCCATGCCAAATATCACCAAAACCGTCCCAATCGACCCCAAAACTCCCAAAACTCTCAGCCTAAAGCTAAACCCACAAACAACAACACAACGTCCCGTTCTCACAGCAGAGGTAGTACATACAAGGAAAGGGTACCCAGCTGTGGGGTTATTGCGGTCGCTTACCTCTGTCCGTACAGCAGCGGCAGCAGCACTTGGAACAGAACCAGCCCAGGCAGGGGCCCGGAGCGTGCGCGGCGCTGCCCCCCTTCATCCTGCCCTCAGGGGTCTCATGGCCACAAGCAGCAAGGAGTATCTGCACCGGGAGCCTCCGCGAGCTGTGAGCAAGTGCAGGGAGGGCAGAACACCTACCCCTGGGGGGAGGAGCCAGGGGCGGGGACTCACACTGTCACCGGGATACGGCCACAATAACCTGCCCCTATACCCTGTCCCAGGGCAACAACACACAGCCAGGAGAACCTGCCCTGATACCCCCTCCCAGGGCAACAACAAACAGCCAGGAGAACCTGCCCCGATACCCCCTCCCAGGGCAACAACAAACAGCCAGGAGAACCTGCCCCGATACCCCCTCCCAGGGCAACAACAAACAGCCAGGAGAACCTGCCCCGATACCCCCTCCCAGGGCAACAACAAACAGCCGGGAGAACCTGCCCCTATACCCCCTCCCAGGGCAACAACACACAGCCGGGAGAACCTGCCCCGATACCCCCTCCCAGGGCAACAACACACAGCCGAGAGAACCTGCCCCGATACCCCCTCCCAGGGCAACAACACACAGCCGAGAGAACCTGCCCCGATACCCCCTCCCTGGGCAACAACACACAGCCGAGAGAACCTGCCCCGATACCCCCTCCCAGGGCAACAACACACAGCCGGGAGAACCTGCCCCGATACCCCCTCCCAGGGCAACAACACACAGCCGAGATAACCTGCCCCGATACCCCCTCCCTGGGCAACAACACACAGCCTGACGCACATATAACTTAATCAAGGGTTAATCTTTGCCTTTCCTGCTCTCCCTGGTTGAGGTCATTGGGGGTAAATAAACATAGGGGGGGGCGATAAAGGGGTATTTCACGAGCATCATGGGAGTTACAGTCCAGTCAGTTGGGGAGACAGATTGCCTGGCACCATATTAACCTTTGGAGTGCCACAGACGTGCATAATGGCGCTCAAAGGGTTAAGCAGCGTTGCTTTGTTATGGTAAATATTTCACAAAACTGCTGATTAGAAATATTTTTATTAAAAACACTAATTACGCGACTTCCGACTTCCGCGCTGATCACGAGCCGCCGCCGCCGCCGCCGCCTGTAATTAAGCCCAGAACGTCTCCGATTTCCACCCCCCGGCTGATAATATGATGTCGCTGCGCCGCCGATCGCCACGGCAACAAAGGAGCAGTGTCCCCGACACACAACAGGGGTACAGCCGCCATCCTGCCCCTTAACCCCTTCAACCCCAGCAAGCAGCTGTCACTAACCGTCACAAGGTCATTCAGCTACTTCGTATCGGCTGGAAGTGCCGAGGGGGCCGCGGGAGAAGAGGGGGCCACGCCGAGCAGGGCGCACAGCGCTGGCAGCTATAGGGTTAATGTAACGGTCAGGCTACGGTTGGCCGTGGGGCCGATTCGCTGAACGCAGTGTGACGCAGTGTGAACGCATCTCTCCTTCAGCGACTTCATCGGAACAGACAGGACTCGGCGGCTTCTCCTATTCACTAAACCTGGGGGGGGGGGGTTCTGCTCGAGGGTCCGGCTCAGCCCACCTACAGAAAAAAATCCAGAATCCCCCGCAATCCCAACACCCCCACCGGTAACAAGGGGTTAAATGGCGGCATCCAGCGGGCGGCCAGATGCCCAGGAATTGCTGCCAGGACCTTGAACCCTCTGACTGATGCAGCCCGGCACGCGGAGGGTCACCATTAACCCGTCCTGTGCCGGTGGTCTCCGGAGGCCGTTGTTCGGGTTGCCGGGGGCTCGCGCTCGGCCAGGTGTCACAGAATTGCTGTTTACCCGCCTTATCTCACCCCATTCAGGTTCCGAGTCACAGAATAACGCGAGTCTCCAGTCACCGAGACGTCACAGAGACATCACCCCGTCACCGCCAGTCACCGAGACATCACCGCCACGTCACCGAGACGTCACCCCGTCACCGCCAGTCACCCCTAAGTCACCGAGACGTCACCGCCAGTCACCGAGACGTCACCGCCACGTCACCGAGGTCACCGCCAGTCACCCCAAAGTCACCGAGACGTCACAGAGAGTCAACAAGACGTCACAGAGAGTCACTGCCAGTCACCGAGACGTCACAGAGAGACACTGAGACGTCCCAGAGAGTCACCGAGACGTCACCGCCAGTCACCCCAAAGTCACCGAGACGTCACCAAAGGAAACACTAATAAAAGTAAAATGAGGCGCCTCTCTGGGACTTTGGGGGTTAAAGTGTGTTTTCTCCCCGCATTGAATACCCGGGTATGACATCACGGTAACGTTCTGGGTGACGCAGCCTGCGGGGGAAGGGCAGAGCGTGTCCGCGTCCGACTGACCGGCCCAACATCTGCTTCCTGGCCCCGGGGCGAGGCGGGGGCCCCTGATCCAGAACCACTGAGAACCCCTAAACATATCCCAATCATCCCGTTACCAACGGCAACCCCTCCAGACACCGGCCTACAAACTGAACCGCGATCAGGAAACAGCCGCCGCGTTCCACGGAAAACCCTCTGCGCCGCAGAACGTTCAGGGAACCCGGGCCACGGGAAACCTCGGGGTAGTAAATAAGAGCCCGGGAAGGGTTAAAACACATCCATAAACGATAACGAAATCACCAATATCCACGAAAGACCGAAAACATGAAGCCGACCGTGGCCGAGGTCCCCTCCCCCGCGATCAGGGGGGCAGAAATCAGCCGCATTTACCCTCTGGGTTTATCGAGCGTTTGGGAGTCGCAGGCAGAGCCGGCGCTCCACATTATGGCCTATTTATGAGCCGAGGAGGATGGCCCGTGGCCCCGGCCCGTGGCTTCCTGTCCCTCTCGCTGGAAGAGGAGTTCATTTCAGGAACGTGTCCCGGAGGGGGGGGATAACGTCGCCTAACAGATCCCTGCCGAGACGTCAACTAATCCGCCGGATCCACCGGCTCTCTATAAATAACAACAACAATCATAATAACAACAACAACAATCATAACAACAACAACAATCATCACAACAACAACGCGTATAAACACCCAGACCCCAAAACCGCCCCGTTCCCCCCGCTGTCCTCACTCCAGTCACAGAGGAGAATGTAAAGGGCTGACAGCGCCCTCTGGTGGTCGGCGTTGGAGCTGCGCAGCCTCTGCATCCTGCGCAGAATTCCTGCCCTGCATCTCCGCGCTCCATAAAATAACACGACTGCATCATTTACCCCGTTACCCTGGGGATAACACCCCCTTTATACCGCGAGTGTACCCCTAACACCCCCCTTTATACCGCGAGTGTACCCCTAACACCCCCCTTTATACCACGAGTGTACCCCTAACACCCCCTTTATACCGCGAGTGTACCCCTAACACCCCCCCTTTATACCGCGAGTGTACCCCTAACACCCCCCTTTATACCACAAGTGTACCCCTAACACCCCCTTTATACCACGAGTGTACCCCTAACACCCCCCTTTATACCACAAGTGTACCCCTAACACCCCCCTTTATACCGCGAGTGTACCCCTAACACCCCCTTTATACCACGAGTGTACCCCTAACACCCCCCTTTATACTGCGAGTGTACCCCTAACACCCCTCTTTATACTGCGAGTGTACCCCTAACACCCCCCTTTATACTGCGAGTGTACCCGACACCCCTCTTTATACCGCGAGTGTACCCCTAACACCCCTCTTTATACTGCGAGTGTACCCCTGACACCCCTCTTTATACTGCAAGTGTACCTGACACCCCTCTTTATACTGCGAGTGTACCCCTAACACCCCTCTTTATACTGCGAGTGTACCCCTAACACCCCTCTTTATACTGCGAGTGTACCCCTAACACCCCCCTTTATACTGCGAGTGTACCCCTGACACCCCTCTTTATACCGCGAGTGTACCCCTAACACCCCTCTTTATACTGCGAGTGTACCCCTAACACCCCCCTTTATACTGCGAGTGTACCCCTAACACCCCTCTTTATACTGCGAGTGTACCCCTGACACCCCCTTTATACTGCGAGTGTACCCCTGACACCCCTCTTTATACTGCGAGTGTACCCCTGACACCCCTCTTTATACCGCGAGTACGCTCCGCATGCACTCACCTTTCCCGCTTGGGAAGAAGCACTCCATTTCTATGCTGCTGCGCGAGTGGGAGATGCACAGGGCGCTGCTGGGTACCAGCCCCTCCTGGGGTGGGCTCCGGTCGGTGGTCCGCACCAGACACCAGCCGGGACGGTCACTCGGTCTCTCCAGCAGCTCCACCGTCTGGCCGCCCTGGATGCTCAGCTCATTGCTGTGAATGGCGATGAAGTCCTGCAGCACGGTGGTCAGCTCGCAGCCGCCGGAAAGCTGAAACACACGGAAGAACGGGGTCAGGATCGGGGAGAGCGTCAGCCGCGTCCGTCAATGCACGAGGGCAGCGAATAGATTGTCAGCTCCCAGGGACGGGCCCTGGATCTGCAGGTCACAGGATTAATACGCTGCGCAGGATCACAGCAGATCTTCTGCCACCGATATTACAAAGGGCCATGTCAGCTAAACAAGGCTCTGCACACCACCCTTTCAGCCTGTGATTGGATCCCAGCGCCTAGAGATCCAGAGAGCGGATCCTGCCCAATGCGCTGCGAGGCCATGAATCCGCCGTACCCGGTGATCCAGTTATAGAGCAGATTCCGCCCAGGGCCCCCTGCCTGAAGATCCAGTTACAAAGCAGATCTTACCCAGGGCCCCTTGCGTAGTGATCTGGTAAGAGAGTGGATCCTGTCTGGTGATCCAGTTAGGAAGTGGATCTCTCCCTGTTGATCCTGCCTGGTGATCCAGTTAGGGAGTAGATGCTGTCTGGCCCCATGAATACCCCGTATATAGTGATCCAGTTAGGAAGCGGATCCCGCAGCCGCTGGGAGCACGACAGGTGTGAATCCGCTGCCTCTGACATCACTGCCCCTCAGCTGATAGCGAGTTTCCACGACAACACAGATTAACCCCTTCCTTGTTGTGGTACCATTAACAAACAGAAACGCTGTCATTTCTGCAGGTACAGGACAAGGTCAGGGATGGATCACGAGGGATCGGTTAATGGAACCGGCAGAATCAAACAGGTCAGCAGGCGATTAACCCTTTGCTGGTTTATGGATTAGGCTCCGCAGAGCGCTGCGGCAGAGCCGTGAATTCTTACGTGATGATTGGCTGAGAGGCTGAATCCTGGAGCTATGATGTAATATAAGGCGGGCGTGCAGTCCGGGGCCCCTGACACGTACAACACGGCTCCGTACCCGGTCCCAAACAGAAAGGAGGAAAACCCGGCATTTCCTCTAATATATACCCCGGCAGGCGCTAATCACCATTTAGTCATTCAAGCCCAATGTGCGTGCGCCTGTGAATTATTCCCCGTATTCTCTCTCAGAGAGACGGGTCGTCATCCTGCCCCAGGGTGAGCATGTATAATGTGCCAACGTATTCTTTGGCGCGGTACAGACGGGTGGATGGAGGGGATTCCTCAGGCAGCGAAGGGGTTAATGCAGAATTCTACCACGTTTATGGCCGGCTTTCCACCCTTACCCTGGGTTCACCCCACACAGACTCCAATTGCCCCGGTAAGGGCGTCTCCCGCTGACCGTATCCGGACTTTGCCCTCAAACGGCATTAAAAATCCATAACGAGATTGGGGATCGGGGGTTAACCCTCGCACAGCCGGGCCGAACACTTGCCCATGCAATCTATACGGGATCACTATACAGTGCGGAGTGCTTATACTCAGGATCACTATACAGTGCGGAGTGCATATACTCAGGATCACTATACAGTGCGGAGTGCATATACTCAGTATCACTATACAGTGCGGAGTGCTTATACTCAGTATCACTATACAGTGCGGAGAGCTTATACTCAGTATCACTATACAGTGCGGAGTGCATATACTCAGTATCACTATACAGTGCGGAGTGCTTATACTCAGGATCACTATACAGTGCGGAGTGCTTATACTCAGGATCACTATACAGTGCGGAGTGCTTATACTCAGGATCACTATACAGTGCGGAGTGCTTATACTCAGGATCACTATACAGTGCGGAGTGCTTATACTCAGGATCACTATACAGTGCGGAGTGCTTATACTCAGGATCACTATACAGTGCGGAGTGCTTATACTCAGGATCACTATACAGTGCGGAGTGCTTATACTCAGGATCACTATACAGTGCGGAGTGCTTATACTCAGGATCACTATACAGTGCGGAGTGCTTATACTCAGTATCACTATACAGTGCGGAGTGCTTATACTCAGGATCACTATACAGTGCGGAGTGCTTATACTCAGTATCACTATACAGTGCGGAGTGCTTATACTCAGTATCACTATACAGTGCGGAGTGCTTATACTCAGTATCACTATACAGTGCGGAGTGCTTATACTCAGGATCACTATACAGTGCGGAGTGCTTATACTCAGTATCACTATACAGTGCGGAGTGCTTATACTCAGGATCACTATACAGTGCGGAGTGCTTATACTCAGGATCACTATACAGTGCGGAGAGCTTATACTCAGTATCACTATACAGTGCGGAGTGCTTATACTCAGGATCACTATACAGTGCGGAGTGCTTATACTCAGTATCACTATACAGTGCGGAGTGCTTATACTCAGGATCACTATACAGTGCGGAGTGCTTATACTCAGGATCACTATACAGTGCGGAGTGCTTATACTCAGGATCACTATACAGTGCGGAGTGCTTATACTCAGTATCACTACACAGTGCGGAGTGCATATACTCAGGATCACTATACAGTGCGGAGTGCTTATACTCAGGATCACTATACAGTGCGGAGTGCATATACTCAGGATAACTATACAGTGCGGAGTGCTTATACTCAGGATCACTATACAGTGCGGAGTGCTTATACTCAGTATCACTACACAGTGCGGAGTGCATATACTCAGTATCACTATACAGTGCGGAGTGCTTATACTCAGGATCACTATACAGTGCGGAGTGCTTATACTCAGGATCACTATACAGTGCGGAGTGCTTATACTCAGGATCACTATACAGTGCGGAGTGCTTATACTCAGTATCACTACACAGTGCGGAGTGCATATACTCAGGATCACTATACAGTGCGGAGTGCTTATACTCAGGATCACTATACAGTGAGGAGTGCTTATACTCAGTATCACTATACAGTGCGGAGTGCTTATACTCAGTATCACTATACAGTGCGGAGTGCTTATACTCAGGATCACTATACAGTGCGGAGTGCTTATACTCAGTATCACTATACAGTGCGGAGTGCTTATACTCAGTATCACTATACAGTGCGGAGTGCTTATACTCAGGATCACTATACAGTGCGGAGTGCTTATACTCAGGATCACTATACAGTGCGGAGTGCTTATACTCAGGATCACTATACAGTGCGGAGTGCTTATACTCAGGATCACTATACAGTGCGGAGTGCATATACTCAGTATCACTATACAGTGCGGAGTGCTTATACTCAGGATCACTATACAGTGCGGAGTGCTTATACTCAGGATCACTATACAGTGCGGAGTGCTTATACTCAGGATCACTATACAGTGCGGAGTGCTTATACTCAGGATCACTATACAGTGCGGAGTGCTTATACTCAGGATCACTATACAGTGCGGAGTGCTTATACTCAGGATCACTATACAGTGCGGAGTGCTTATACTCAGTATCACTATACAGTGCGGAGTGCTTATACTCAGGATCACTATACAGTGCGGAGTGCTTATACTCAGGATCACTATACAGTGCGGAGTGCTTATACTCAGGATCACTATACAGTGCGGAGTGCTTATACTCAGTATCACTACACAGTGCGGAGTGCATATACTCAGGATCACTATACAGTGCGGAGTGCTTATACTCAGGATCACTATACAGTGCGGAGTGCATATACTCAGGATCACTATACAGTGCGGAGTGCTTATACTCAGGATCACTATACAGTGCGGAGTGCTTATACTCAGTATCACTACACAGTGCGGAGTGCATATACTCAGTATCACTATACAGTGCGGAGTGCTTATACTCAGGATCACTATACAGTGCGGAGTGCTTATACTCAGGATCACTATACAGTGCGGAGTGCTTATACTCAGGATCACTATACAGTGCGGAGTGCTTATACTCAGTATCACTACACAGTGCGGAGTGCATATACTCAGTATCACTATACAGTGCGGAGTGCTTATACTCAGGATCACTATACAGTGAGGAGTGCTTATACTCAGTATCACTATACAGTGCGGAGTGCTTATACTCAGTATCACTATACAGTGCGGAGTGCTTATACTCAGGATCACTATACAGTGCGGAGTGCTTATACTCAGTATCACTATACAGTGCGGAGTGCTTATACTCAGTATCACTATACAGTGCGGAGTGCTTATACTCAGGATCACTATACAGTGCGGAGTGCTTATACTCAGGATCACTATACAGTGCGGAGTGCTTATACTCAGGATCACTATACAGTGCGGAGTGCTTATACTCAGGATCACTATACAGTGCGGAGTGCATATACTCAGTATCACTATACAGTGCGGAGTGCTTATACTCAGGATCACTATACAGTGCGGAGTGCTTATACTCAGGATCACTATACAGTGCGGAGTGCTTATACTCAGGATCACTATACAGTGCGGAGTGCTTATACTCAGGATCACTATACAGTGCGGAGTGCTTATACTCAGTATCACTATACAGTGCGGAGTGCTTATACTCAGGATCACTATACAGTGCGGAGTGCTTATACTCAGTATCACTATACAGTGCGGAGTGCTTATACTCAGGATCACTATACAGTGCGGAGTGCTTATACTCAGGATCACTATACAGTGCGGAGTGCTTATACTCAGGATCACTATACAGTGCGGAGTGCTTATACTCAGTATCACTATACAGTGCGGAGAGCTTATACTCAGTATCACTATACAGTGCGGAGTGCTTATACTCAGGATCACTATACAGTGCGGAGTGCTTATACTCAGTATCACTACACAGTGCGGAGTGCATATACTCAGTATCACTATACAGTGCGGAGTGCTTATACTCAGTATCACTATACAGTGCGGAGTGCTTATACTCAGTATCACTATACAGTGCGGAGTGCTTATACTCAGGATCACTATACAGTGCGGAGTGCTTATACTCAGGATCACTATACTGTGCGGAGTGCTTATACTCAGGATCACTATACAGTGCGGAGTGCTTATACCCAGTATCACTATACAGTGCGGAGTGCTTATACTCAGTATCACTATACAGTGCGGAGTGCTTATACTCAGGATCACTATACAGTGCGGAGTGCTTATACTCAGTATCACTATACAGTGCGGAGAGCTTATACTCAGTATCACTATACAGTGCGGAGTGCTTATACTCAGTATCACTATACAGTGCGGAGAGCTTATACTCAGTATCACTATACAGTGCGGAGTGCTTATACTCAGTATCACTATACAGTGCGGAGAGCTTATACTCAGTATCACTATACAGTGCGGAGTGCTTATACTCAGGATCACTATACAGTGCGGAGTGCTTATACTCAGTATCACTATACAGTGCGGAGTGCTTATACTCAGGATCACTATACAGTGCGGAGTGCTTATACTCAGTATCACTACACAGTGCGGAGTGCATATACTCAGGATCACTATACAGTGCGGAGTGCTTATACTCAGTATCACTATACAGTGCGGAGTGCTTATACTCAGTATCACTATACAGTGCGGAGTGCTTATACTCAGTATCACTATACAGTGCGGAGTGCTTATACTCAGGATCACTATACAGTGCGGAGTGCATATACTCAGTATCACTATACAGTGCGGAGTGCTTATACTCAGTATCACTATACAGTGCGGAGTGCATATACTCAGTATCACTACACAGTGCGGAGTGCTTATACTCAGTATCACTATACAGTGCGGAGTGCTTATACTCAGGATCACTCAGGAGTGCTTATACTCAGGATCACTATACAGTGCGGAGTGCTTATACTCAGTATCACTATAAAGTGTCACACCTTTACCTGGAACTTCTTGGCATGAAAGGGGTTAAACTTTGTGCCCCAATAACATGCATTTAACGTGCATTAGAATATAGTGGCGATTTAACCCTTCCCCTGCCTAACCCCACACCCGCAGAAAGTCAACAGGACAAGAAAGGCCCTTTTCACTTGAACTTAACCCTTTCCGTACACCGCGGGGGCAAAGCATTAACGTATTATGCCCGGCTCCCCCCGCAAACGTTTTATTTAACCCTCTCCTATTCAGAACGGGGAATTTAGTGTGACGGGGCGTCCCGTCCGTCTGCCGAGGAGCTCAGTCAATCTCTGCATAGCTTTAGACAGGAAGCTCCTCGGTCGGAGATGCCCCGGGGGCCGCAGGGTATAGGTGGTCACTACTTACAGATACTGCCCTCCTGGGTGGCTTGGGGTTAAGCCACTTTTTCATGGTGTTCCCGTGTGTGCAGCGTGTCCTCCTGTGTCACGCGTGTGACCCGCGCAGAGGCTGCACGGAGCGGCGTTCACGCTGTCACTGCCTGCAGCAGATCACATGCGCGTCAGGAACGTCTTGTGATTTGCACAGACTGCGTTTACTGCCCTCACTCAGGGGCAAAACATAACCGCTCACCGATGAGTGCAGGAGGAGGCGTCAGGGCTCAGAGGTAAGAGACTGCGTGCAACACGCGAGATCACACAGAGACAGCTGCCGGAGAGACAGCCGCCGGAGAGACAACCGCCAGAGAGACAGCCGACAGAGAGACAGCCGACAGCGGCCAGAGAGACAGCCGACAGAGAGACAGCCGACAGAGAGACAGCAGCCAGAGAGACAGCCGACAGAGAGACAGCCGCCGGAGAGACAGCCGACAGAGAGACAGCCGTCGGAGAGACAGCCGCCGGAGAGACAGCCGCCGGAGAGACAGCCGACAGAGAGACAGCCGACAGAGAGACAGCCGTCGGAGAGACAGCCGCCGGAGAGACAGCCGCCGGAGAGACAGCCGACAGAGAGACAGCCGACAGAGAGACAGCCGACAGAGAGACAGCCGACAGAGAGACAGCCGCCGGAGAGACAGCGGCCAGAGAGACAGCCGACAGAGAGACAGCCGACAGAGAGACAGCCGACGGAGAGACAGCCGCCGGAGAGACAGCCGCCGGAGAGACAGCCGCCGGAGAGACAGCCGCCGGAGAGACAGCCGCCAGAGAGACAGCCGACAGAGAGAGAGCCGCCGGAGAGACAGCCGGTACAAACATCGTTACGATGAAACGCCCCTCCCGCTATTACCCCATTGTATAAACCCATTATATCTGCGAGTCTGAAAGCAACCCCACTCCGCCAGCCCAGAGACATCACATATATACGATGCGTATAATACCAGTATTACCAGTATGACCAGTCTCCGTCCCAGTATACACTCTGCACACAGATTACTCACACAGTCTTAAAAGCCAAAGCGTGCTGCGCTCGGAGTACATACTCACTTACACGAGCACTGTGTACATCGGCGGAGCGCTAAGACGGGGGCCACGGTTGCACTCAAAATCTGAGGTGCCCAGCTGGTCCAGCTGCAGTGATGATGGGAGAGGGACGGGGTGTGTATGTGTATAAGTGTATGGAGTTAGAGTGAGTGTGTTAGTGCATAGTGTGTGTGTGTGTGAATGTACAGTGTTAGCATGATTGTGTGTGTCATCATATGGTATTAGAGTGTGTGTCAGTGGATGGTGTGAGCGTCAGTGTGTGTCAGTGGACGGTGTGAGCGTCAGTGTGTGTCAGTGGATGGTGTGAGCGTCAGTGTGTGTCAGTGGACGGTGTGAGCGTCAGTGTGTGTCAGTGGACGGTGTGAGCGTCAGTGTGTGTCAGTGGACGGTGTGAGCGTCAGTGTGTGTCAGTGGACGGTGTGAGTGTCAGTGGACGGTGTGAGCGTCAGTGTGTGTCAGTGGACGGTGTGAGCGTCAGTGTGTGTCAGTGGACGGTGTGAGCGTCAGTGTACGGTGAGAGCGTCAGTGTGTGTCAGTGGATGGTGTGAGTGTCAGTGTGTGTCAGTGTACGGTGTGAGTGTCAGTGTGTGTCAGTGGATGGTGTGAGTGTCAGTGTGTGTCAGTGTACGGTGTGAGTGTCGGTGTGTGTCAGTGGATGGTGTGAGTGTCAGTGTGTGTCAGTGGACGGTGTGAGCGTCAGTGTGTGTCAGTGGACGGTGTGAGCGTCAGTGTACGGTGTGAGCGTCAGTGTGTGTCTGTGGACGGTGTGAGCGTCAGTGTGTGTCAGTGGACGGTGTGAGCGTCAGTGTGTGAGCGTCAGTGTGTGTCTGTGGACGGTGTGAGCGTCAGTGTGTGTCAGTGTACGGTGTGAGCGTCAGTGTACGGTGTGAGCGTCAGTGTGTGTCTGTGGACGGTGTGAGCGTCAGTGTGTGTCAGTGGACGGTGTGAGTGTCAGTGTGTGTCAGTGGACGGTGTGTCAGTGGACAGTGTGAGCGTCAGTGTGTGTCAGCGCATGGTAAAGGAGTGTCAGGGTTAAGCCTAGGGTGGTGTGAGGGAGTGTAAGTGTTTGGTGTTAGAGTGAGTAAAGTCACGTCCTACCTTGTCGCTGTCTACGGTGTTCTGCGAGGTCCGCGAGGCGATGGAGATGGTGTCCGGTTGGCTACTTCCGTCCCCCTGACTGTCCCCGTCTTCTAGGCCGTCCCTGGGAGAGAGAGAGAGAGACGCGCATGGACTCCTAACCAACGGAGCTGCTGTGGCACTCAGTGCATTTCTTATTGCATGTTTCTGAAGAAGAGACCTCCGAGGTCCTGAAAGCTTACGTGATTTATTATCAGAGAAGCTGGTTCTGCGTTCACCGGCAGAGATAAATTAAACCGCGAGCCGCGGCCCCGAAGTTTACCTCTTACTGTTGTTCCTCTGCTTTGCGGGGGTTTTGGGTGGCTGGATCGGCTCCTTCAGCGCCCCCTTCAGGTGGATCATCCTCTCCTGGATCACCTCGCGGATGTGTTTGATCCACTCCTGCTTCACCTCCACGTTGGACGCCTTTGGAAAGAAACCCGTCGGGTGTAAAAATACCCCGAACCCCCCCAATGAAAGGGGCTTTTAAATATTCTGGGGGCGGAGTCTGTTTTCTCGGCTGTTTGTGGGTAAAGAAGCTTCATTCGGTTTTTGTTTGTCGTTCATGAAGTGCGACTCGCTGAAAGTCCGTGTCTTATTTCCGAGTGTCCGTGGGTATGAATTATAATCTCATGTCGTGATGGAGGCTGAGTGCGGGTACTCGGTATCGGGGTTCAGAGGCTGAGTGCGTGTACTCGGTATCGGGGGTTCAGAGGCTGAGTGCGTGTACTCGGTATCAGGGTTCAGAGGCTGAGTGCGGGTACTCGGTATCGGGGTTCAGAGGATGAGTGCGGGTACTCGGTATTGGGGTTCAGAGGCTGAGTGCGTGTACTCGGTATCGGGGTTCAGAGGCTGAGTGCGTGTACTCGGTATCGGGGGTTCAGAGGCTGAGTGCGTGTACTCGGTATCGGGGGTTCAGAGGCTGAGTGCGTGTACTCGGTATCGGGGTTCAGAGGCTGAGTGCGGGTACTCGGTATCGGGGTTCAGAGGCTGAGTGCGTGTACTCGGTATCGGGGTTCAGAGGCTGAGTGCGTGTACTCGGTATCGGGGGTTCAGAGGCTGAGTGCGTGTACTCGGTATCGGGGGTTCAGAGGCTGAGTGCGGGTACTCGGTATCGGGGTTCAGAGGCTGAGTGCGGGTACTCGGTATCGGGGTTCAGAGGCTGAGTGCGTGTACTCGGTATCGGGGGTTCAGAGGCTGAGTGCGTGTACTCGGTATCGGGGGTTCAGAGGCTGAGTGCGTGTACTCGGTATCGGGAGTTCAGAGGCTGAGTGCGGGTACTCGGTATCGGGGTTCAGAGGCTGAGTGCGTGTACTCACCTTCAGCACGGTCTTGTTATCGGAGGACGGCGTGCGTCCCGACCAGAGGGCAAACTTGCAGGAGTCTCCCTCGACGTGCTCCGTCACCCCGAGTTCTGAGGTCTGAAAGGGGAGAGAATCTGTAAGCGTGTTTCGGGGTGACGCGGCGCCCTCGCTGTCCACGTCTGGGCGATCAGCGTCTGTATTTTGGGGTCAGGTTGCGTGGCATCCCGTGGCGCGGCGGCACCATGCGCGGGCGCTCACCTGCAGCTTGCTCTTGTAAACGTATTTGCTGCGACCGGCCGAGTCTTTGATCTCTTTGCAGAAAATGAGCGACATTTCGAAGAGGAAGAGGTGGCGGTCGCGCCCCTTCCGGATCAGCGATTTGGGGTCCCAAACCTGGAAGGAATCCTGAAGGATCAGCTCCCCCTGAACGTCCAGATTCTCATCGAAGCCTGGAATGAGGGGAAGAGATCGTGTCACACGCCACGTGCCGGAGCACGCCACGGATACACGCAACGGAATCTGACACGGATACATGTACAGGAGTGTGACACGGATACATGCAACGGAGTGTGATACGGATACACGTACAGGAGCGCGACACGGATACACGTACAGGAGCACGACACGGATACACGTACAGGAGCACAACACGGATACACGTACAGGAGCGCAACACGGATACACGCAACGGAGTGTGGCACGGATACACGTACAGGAGCGCGACACAGATACACGCAACGGAGTGTGAGTCGGATACACATACAGGAGCGCGACACAGATACACGCAACGGAGTGTGACACGGATACACGTACAGGAGCACAACACAGATACACGCAACGGAGTGTGAGTCGGATACACATACAGGAGCGCGACACAGATACACGCAACGGAGTGTGACACGGATACACGTCCAGGAGCACAACACGGACACACGCAACAGAGTGTGACACGGATACACACAACAGAATGCGACACAGATACACATGCTGGAGTGTGACACGGATACACGTACACGAGAGCAACACGGATACACACAACAAAGCTCCTGCCAAAGGAGAGCTTTGCCCGCATACACATGACACGCGGTGAGCGTGTGATTACCTTCCATCATGCTGACATGCATGGCATCGTTGGCCCTCTTGGGGACGGAGAGCATCACCTCCAGGCCGTCCTTAATCTCTCCTTTCCCTTCTTCGCAGCAGGTGAGGAGCTCCTGCGGGAGAGACGCATGCTTTAAAGATCCACTTCCACCCACGCTTAATATCACGCAACGCTCTGTGACACGCGGTGCCTGCGCGGGCTTTACCGACTCGCCAGAGACCGCTAGGTGTGAAACGCAGTGCATAATATCGGGGGGTGCTAGCATTAACTGAACCTGAGGTGGCACATGTGGTTAAACGTGGCACACCCGGGGTTAAACGTGGCACACACGGGGTTAAGCGTGGCACACACGGGGTTAAGCGTGGCACACCCGGGGTTAAACGTGGCACACCCGGGGTTAAGCGTGGCGCTCTGGTCCGTACCTTGAGCAGAAGCTGGTACTTGGTGATCCTCTGAACCGGTTTGATGAGATAGGAGGAGATGGAATTGGCCAATCCGTGTCTTTGTTGGATTTCCTGCCAACCAAAGAAAGAGCGATCAGAAACTGCCCCACAAAGTGCCCCGTGGCCCCCGCGAGGTACCTACATCAAAGAAGGAGCCCGCATGCTCCAGGATGAGCTGGCTGGAGTCCGGCTTGTTCTTGCAGTACGTGACGTACATCTGGAACTTGTCGGCCTGAGGAACGCGGAACGTGTTAGGGGAGACGGGGCAACTAAGACAGGCGAGTCCCACGCAGCAGGTGCAATTCTGGTGCAAAGTGACAGGAAGTGGAGCAATCACTATAGCAACCGGATGATTGCTCCACATTTACCGCGTTTCTCCATATTTACCACGTTACCCCCCCTGTGTCGGGGGGTAATTATAACTGCCGGGGGGGGTATTATAAATGCTGGGGGGGGTATTATAACTGCCCGGGGGGTATTATAACTGCCTGGGGGAGATGCGCGGATGTGACATTACCCAGGTGACGAAGCAATGCCCCACGTCTTCCGGCAGCTGCTCGTACTTCTCCAGCTCCTTCAGGAAGATGCTGCGAAAGACACAGAGAGCAAAGCGTGAGTACGGGCTGCGTGAGTACGGGCTGCGTGAGTACGGGCTGCGTGAGTACGGGCTGCGTGAGTACGGGGAATGGGGAGGAGAGACGGGGGGGAGCGAGGAGAGACGGGAGGAGCAGGGAGGAGAGACGCGGGGAGCGTGGGGGAGGAGAGGTGCGCGGAGGAGAGGCGTGGGGGGGGGGAGACGGGGGGGGTGTAGGGGTGCACGTGGCGGCCGCCGAGCTCACTTATTGTGGAAGTCGTAGATCTCCTGGATGTTGCCGAAGACGATGTGCTCCTTGTTGAGGATCCCGTGAGGAATCTCCTCCACGCCGCTCGTCATCTCCCACAGGTAGGTCTGGAGGGGAAGGAATCACCGGATCAGCACCGGGGGCTACAAATCCTAATACCCCAACTTGGGGCTAATAAACTCAACGGCACGGCTCGCCCAAACCCCCCGGGGGGCCACTGACTTTCGATGCCGGAAGCTCCTTAGTAATACGTTGCCGGGGGGTATCCGCGCGGCCCCCCATCCCCCTTCCCGGCCGTTACCTCCATGCACTCGTGCAGGTCCCGGACGTACGCTTTCTCCGTCTGCAGCAGCTCGGCCATGATGAACCTGCAGGGAAGCAAAGAAAGCGTCAGCGGGGAGCAGCGAGGGGCCGTGTGGCCCCACGGCGGGCAGATTATCAGACGGAGGCATCCAGGACAAAGTTCCCGGGAAATCAAATTATTCCTCCCCGTCTGCCGTGTCCCTTGACCTGTACATCATTAAACCCACCCCTTGTATCAAATCGCTGCACACGGGGCCCCTGGAATCGCTGCACACGGGGCCCCTGGAATCGCTGCACACGGGGCCCCTGGAATCGCTGCACACGGGGCCCCTGGAATCGCTGCACACGGGGCCCCTGGAATCGCTGCACACGGGGCCCCTGGAATCGCTGCACACGGGGCCCCTGGAATCCTAGAGCCACCCGCAGTCCTATTATTTGGAATAAATATCCGAGTCCATGGGGAATAGACCCCCAACCACTAAAACCCGTGTCTCGGCCACATACTCTTTCTTCCGAGCCGATTTCCTCTTCTCTTCGTTCAGCTCGTGGCCGGCGTCTCGTAATTTCACCTCCGGGTCGCTCAGGATGGCGGGAATGATATCAAGTTCCAGGTCTTTATTTTCCTGTAAGAGAATAAGAGCAGTATGTAAATGGAGCTGCCTCCCAGAAGAGGTGGCTGTGACATTTGTGGGCTGAGTAATAAGTGAAAGCCAAACCAGCACACCACCCCCCCGGCCCCCCCGAGGCGGCGGCGCCCCCTGGAGGTGATAAAGTACCTCGGTGCTGATGCCGAGGGCCCGGTGCAGCACACACTGGTATTTGCCCATGCGCAGCGAGAAGTCCCGGTAATGCTTGTTCACCGTGGTCACCCATTTCTTCAGCTCGGTGGCGTGGACGTGGCCCTTCTCCACGAAGCTGTCGGCCAGCTGGATCAGGAGCCTCACCTTCTCCTTCGTTTGCTTTCGAGAGAAATAATATAATTACTACAGAAAATATTAACCCTTTCCCTACTAAACTTCAGCGGTGAAGGAGTTAAATCCCGTCCCCACGATGAGCAACCAGGAACACACGCACACACGTGTCAAGAGCATGAGGGAACATGCACATGTGTCAGGAGCATCCACGCACACATGTGTCAGGAGCATGTGGGAACACACGCACACACGTCAGTAGCATGTGGGAACACGCGCACATGTGTCAGGAGCATGTGGGAACACATGCACACACATGTCAGGAGCATCCACAAACACACGTGTCAGGAGCATCCACAAACACACGCACACACATGTCAGGAGCATCCACAAACACGCACACACATGTCAGGAGCATGTGGGAACACGCACACACGTGTCAGGAGCCTCCACGAACATACACACATCCGTGTTTTCCGGTTTGTTAATAAATCACAGAATGGATGGGACCCCGGCAGGGAAGAGGTTAATGAGCCGGATGAGCTGCTGCGGAGGCCGTTCCGGGTTTTATTACCTTGGCCGGGATCTGGAACTCTTCATACTGCTTCAGGAGCTCCTGAGCCTCCTCCATGCGCTCCCCGGGAGACGAGTGCGTCAGGAGGTAATGTTCCCCCGCTTCCTGAATCCAGTCTAACGCCTGCGCAGCACAAACATACCCGGGGGTTAATGCCATACAGGGGTACCCAGATACTCGGGGGTTAATGCCATACAGGGGTACCCAGATACCCGGGGGTTAATGCCATACAGGGGTACCCAGATACCCGGGGGTTAATGCGTTACAGGGGTACCCAGATAACCGGTGGTTAATGCGATACAGGGGTACCCAGATACCCGGGGGTTAATGCCATACAGGGGTACCCAGATACCCGGGGGTTAATGCCATACAGGGGTACCCAGATACCCGGGTATTAGCACAGTACAGGGGTACCCAGATACCCGGGGGTTAATACAGTACAGGGGTACCCAGATACCCGGGTATTAATACAGTACAGGGGTACCCAGATACCCGGGTATTAATACAGTACAGGGGTACCCAGATACCCGGGTATTAGCACAGTACAGGTGAGGTCAGTTACCCGTGTATTAGGGCGATACAGGCGGTCATACACCCCAGTAAGGGGTAAGAGGGAGAGGAGACAGTTTAAGGTACTGGGGTATCAGTAAGATGCGTGGTTGCAGGTAAGCGGGAGCCGCCGTGTCGTTACCCGCGTGGCGGCAGCCGCCGCCGGTCGGCGTTCCCTGCGCCTCCTCCCTCACCTGTTTGGCGCTCCTCTCGAAGACGATGTACTGCTGGCACTGGTCCAGGCGCCGCTTCTTCAAGGTCCAGAAATGCAGAACGCGGTTCTCCCGCTGCAGCAGCTCGCTCAGGATGGCTGCAGGAGACACGACATCACTAAACGCATTACATGCGGCTCGGCCAACGTGGTGCGACACGCGTGACGCGTCCCAGCCACGTGCCACGGCCTCTCACCGCCAAACACGGCGACCGGCAGGGGCCTCTCACCTTTGACTTGCTGCTCGGGGCCACGCGTGTGAGGGGCCGCGCCTGGCATACTGACGTTATTCCTGTGAATGTATTTGAGGAAAACCTCGGCATTCCTTCGCGCCAACGTGCAGGCCTGGAAGAGACGGGGGCATCAGACCCGGGCGGCACGGAGATACCCCTTCCCACCGACCACGGGGGCAACTAACAGCCTCACCTTCAGAAAGGCCTCCTTCTGCTCCAGGTGCTTGCTGATCAGAGGCATCACATGGTCCGTTTCAGCCACGGGCCCCAGCTTGTCGTGGCCCCTGCACCAGTCCTCGTCTCTGCGGTATTCCTGCTCCAGGCTTTCCAGGACGCTGCAAACCTGAGGGGCATTAAATACCAACACGCATTCCTGAGATACCCCGGCTGGGGCATTATCAGAATCCGACCTGCCTTGAACTCCCGTCCCACCCCTTACGCCGTATAACCCGTCTAAACGAGCCGCGATTTCTCTGCGACCGGACACACCGCCCCCCGGACCCAACCGGCCCCTGGACACACCGGCCCCCGGACCCAACCGGCCCCCGGACACACCGCCCCCGGCATATTATCTCTCCGGTTCCGTGATACTCGTTACCCTCTAACTGCCGTATCTCGCGGCTCCTGCCCCGCATCGCGCGCCCCGCATCGCGCGCCCCCCATCGCATCTCTCTCCAGATGTTAGCCCCTCGGGACCGACCTGCTCCGAGGTTTTATAGAAGGCCACGGACGCGTTCACCAGCTTCAGCCGGTCCTCCATCTTTAGCATGAGCTGCTGCCAGTGGAGCGCCACCTTCTCGGCACATTCCCGGATGGCGTCGGCGTCGTAATGCCCGGCCTGCAGCAAAGCCTCGGCCTTCTGCTGGACCTGCAAGGCGCTCTGGTGCGTCTTCTGCAGCGAGCTGGCGTGGAAAAGGGACTGCGGCGGAAACGGGGAGAATAAAGAGAATGCGCGTGAATACCCCGAGCGGCCGCATCAGATCATCACAACACGGGCTGGAGTCTGGGGGGCTGCGGCGTGGCTTTCCGTCACCGACCAGACATTACGGGGGTCCTCCAGCCCCGTGCAGGGTTTTGGGTAGCGGCCCCAGCTCAGTCCTGTCCGCCGCACAAAGGTCTCCTACACATTAAACAAGATTGCACACGCGACCACGATGGCAGCATCTGCCGGGCCCTGACCACCAAGGCAGCATCTACCGGGCTCTGACCACCATGGCAGCATCTGCCGGGCCCTGACCACGATGGCAGCGTCTACCGGGCCCTGACCACGATGGCAGCATCTACCGGGCCCTGACCACCAAGGCAGCATCTGCCGGGCTCTGACCACGATGGCAGCATCTGCCGGGCCCTGACCACGATGGCAGCATCTGCCGGGCCCTGACCACGATGGCAGCATCTGCCGGGCCCTGACCACCATGGCAGCGTCTGCCGGGCTCTGAGAACATTTCGTTTCATGCGACCGGCGCAGAGGATGCGTGGCGGGAACGCGGCCCCTCTGATTACTGCACGGCGCGGAATTCCCTAAATACTCAGCGGATCTGGGAATGCGTTTGGCGGGGTCACCTCGATGGCCATCTGGAACTGCTCGTGCTCTCGCTGCAGCTGCTCGGCCTCCGACAGGGAGCTGGCGTTCACCAGACTGGCGTTCAGCATGGACTCCCCGTTACGGATCCAGCCCAGAACCTGAAAGAAAACGACCGAGTGAGGGACTCCGCGGGGCAGCGACCGAGCTCCTCGGGGGCCGGCAGCACACAAGAAACATTTCATTCCGCGTGTTACGGGGGCCGGCAAATCCAGAACCCCAAAAGCCCATTAAACACACGCGGCTCCCGTTACCGGGTGAGATGCACTCGGGGGGTCTCCGGAGGCTGTTAGGGGTAAGAAGGGATTAAGGACTCACCTGTTTGACCTCGGCCTGCAGGTGGCGGAGCTGCAGACATTGCTCCAGCCGCTTGTGGGTCTGCTCGGCGTTCACCTCCAGCTCGTGCTGCTTGTCGTGGAGAAACTCGAGCAGTTCCTGGACCTGCGTGGCGAGGTCCGTGTCCTTCTCACAGATCAGCTCGATACCTGAGATCAGAGAGCGGAGATCAAGAGGCAGCGAGACCGCAACGAGCGAGACCGCAACGAGCGAGACCGCAACGAGCGAGACCGCAACGAGCGAGACCGCAACGAGAGAGACCGCAACGAGCGAGACCGCAACGAGCGAGACCGCAACGAGAGAGCCGGCAACGAGAGAGACCGCAACGAGAGAGACCGCAACGAGAGAGACCGCAACGAGCGAGACCGCAACGAGAGAGCCGGCAACGAGCGAGACTGCAACGAGAGAGACCGCAATGAGCGAGACCGCAACGAGAGAGACCGCAACGAGAGAGACCGCAACGAGAGAGACCGCAACGAGCGAAACCGCAACAAGAGAGACCGCAACGAGCGAGACCGCAACGAGCGAGACCGCAACGAGCGAGACCGCAACGAGCGAGACCGCAAGGAGAGAGCCGGCAACGAGCGAGACCGCAACGAGAGAGACCGCAACAAGAGAGACCGCAACGAGAGAGACCGCAACGAGAGAGATTACAACGAGCGAGACCGCAACGAGAGAGGCCGCAACGAGAGAGGCCGCAACGAGAGAGACCGCAACGAGCGAGACCGCAACGAGAGAGCCGGCAACGAGCGAGACTGCAACGAGAGAGACCGCAACGAGCGAGACCGCAACGAGAGAGACCGCAACGAGAGAGACCGCAACGACCGAGACCGCAACGAGCGAAACCGCAACAAGAGAGACCGCAACGAGCGAGACCGCAACGAGCGAGACCGCAACGAGAGAGCCGGCAACGAGCGAGACCGCAACGAGAGAGACCGCAACAAGAGAGACCGCAACGAGAGAGACCGCAACGAGAGAGATTACAACGAGCGAGACCGCAACGAGAGAGGCCGCAACGAGAGAGGCCGCAACGAGAGAGACCGCAACGAGCGAAACCGCAACGAGCGAAAGCGCAACGAGCGAAACTGCAACGAGCGAAAGCGCAACGAGCGAAACCGCAACGAGCGAGACCGCAACGAGAGAGACCGCAACGAGCGAGACCGCAACGAGAGAGACTGCAACGAGCGAGACCACAACGAGCGAGACTGCAACGAGAGAGATTACAACGAGCGAGACCGCAATGAGAGAGACTATACATTAGTGCAATATCTACCCTAATACCGTCACAGAGACGCCTGCACGGGTTGCGAGACAGCCACAGATTTGACACGGACACGCGTTACCTGACGCCTGCACCTCCATGATGTACTGGTGTAAGTCCTGCCCCTGCTGGATCACCTCGAACGTCATGTTGTTCGTGGCCAGTTTGCGCTCCTTGTGCCGCTGCAGCCGCTGCTCGGCCAGGTTCAGATCCTCCGTGTTAAAATCGTTCATCTGTCGGAGAAGATCCTCATTCCAGGCGTCCAGCTCCGCCGTCACCTGCGTGTTACATGTAACATGAAACGGTCACGCCAGCGGGTATGGGACGAGCCGCCACGGCTTCTCGCAAGGAAACAACGCAAAAGCCCAACCAGCAAATGCACTGCAACGGCAATAAATGCGTCCGGCATATCGTTGGAAGAAGCTGCGTTACCCCTGCGATGCGCTGTCTGCCAATGAAATGGTTAAGAACGGGCACCGCATGTTAAATCTGCTGTACTAAGATAATCGCTCCCACGAGTGTCGCATGAGATGCTTTGAGTGCCGTTTTCTGGGGGAAGTAATTCACTGGCGCACTCGCTCCCACGAGCACAGACCTGCTATCTAAATACCCCTGCCGCCGGCTCACGTGGGGAGAGCAGAATTCGATTACCTTTTAAATGTTACGAAAATAATTATCAAAAAGAATTAAAAACATCCCAAACTTGGTAATTAGCAGAACGGAAGCGACCAACTTCCCGAATCTGCCTCTTTTATCGGCTCCTTAAACCGGTTCACGCATCACCTCGGGGGAGCCCTGCAATAGTCTGCAATCACCTGACGTGCCTAGGGGGGCATCTCCGGCTGGCCATATACCCCGCCGGCACAGAACTTCCAGCGTGAGGGTACAGGGGGGCACCACGGGTCTATCAGATGCCCCAGACTGAAATCAGACTCCTGCGAAAGGAGGAAAAATGGCCCCCGAAGCTGGGAATCTTTCTCCATGCGCAGGGTGCCCTCACCTCGATGGTGTACTGTTCGAAGATGCGCAGCTGCAGGAAGATGTCCAGCTTTATCTTCCTCTCGTGGAAAAGATCCTCCATCTGGACCTGAGCCTCGTCCAGCTGCTGCAGCACCGACTCGATGTGGCTGATCGAGCTGTTGTGCGGAGCCTTATTGCTGGAAACGGCGGAGTCCCTGGAAACGGGCAAAGGGGCCAGAAGGATGAGGACTGTAAGCAGGGGCCACACGGGGCCGCCGGACAGAATTAAAATATCCCGGCCACAGGACGATATGTGGACTGGAAATGGAGTAAGAGTGTCCTGAGGCCACGAGATCCCAGTCGGAGACTACCGGATTACATTCAGAGGTCATACGGATTACGCATGCGCAGTCACCGTGGAGTGCGGACTCACCTGAGTTGCTGTATGAGGTCTTCTCCCTCTTTGATGACGTTGAGGGTGCCGTCCAGTGTCGCCGTCTGCTGCTGCTGGAACTGTTTGATCAGCTCCTGAACGGCATCCACCGAGTCGGCACAGACGTCCTCCAACAGCTCCTTCTGGAGATCTTCCATCCACGTCCACAGCTGGGAACAGAGACAGCCTAACTGAGTGACAGACGGCCACTTCGGCCAGAACCGCCGGGAGGCAGCGAACTCGGACCAAACCGCCGGGAGGCAGCGACCTCAGACAGAACCGCCGGGCCGCAGAGACTTCGGACAGAACCGCCGGGAGGCAGCGAACTCGGACCGAACCGCCGGGAGGCAGCGACCTCGGACAGAACCGCCGGGAGGCAGCGACCTCAGACAGAACCGCCGGGAGGCAGCAACCTCAGACAGAACCGCCGGGAGGCAGCGACCTCGGACAGAACCGCCGGGAGGCAGAGACCTCGGACAGAACCGCCGGGAGGCAGCGACCTCGGATAGAACCGCCGGGAGGCAGCGACCTCAGACAGAACCGCCGGGAGGCAGCGACCTCGGACAGAACCGCCGGGAGGCAGCGACCTCAGACAGAACCGCCGGGAGGCAGAGACCTCAGACAGAGACTCCAGTGGCCCCCACTCCCCCCCACGGACCCTCTTACCTCCTTGGTGTGACTGTGGAACGAGACAGACATGTCCAGAAGCAGCTTCCTCTGCTCCACGCGTCGCACAAAGTCCTGGATCCGGACCTCGAGGTGCCTGGCCGCCTTGTAGATCTCCTCGGGGTCGCATTCACCGGTCTGGGCCAGCTGCTCGGCGGCCTCCAGCAGCTTGTCGGCGTTGGTGTACGTGTTCTGGGGGACCCAAAATTAACCGCGTGAGGACTGGGTTGGTACCGCGTTCACCGTGAAGGAGTCCGACATGTTAATTTTGCTTCCCCCACGCCGGGGTACAAGGCCGCCCCTCTGCCTTCACTCAAAGGGAACATAAACCAATCACCTTGCAGCAGCCTGAGCGGCCGCCCAGCATCGCCCGTCTCGGGTTATAAATTTATACGAAACATTCCAGTTTTACCAATATGAGTTAATCTGTAATTCATTTGCGGTTGATGACTGTCTGGCAAATGGCAGCAGCTGTCAGATAACCCAGGAACCCCTGAACTAGGACGGCAGGACCAGGGGGTTCCAACAGTGATGAGGCCCTATATGCATGGAACGGCCTCCCAGCAGAGGTGGTAGAGGGTAATACAGTGAGGGTATTAAACATGCATGGGATAGACATACGGCTCCTGAATCTAAGACGAGACCAACGACTGATTAAGGTTTTTACAGCAGGAGAGACGGGCGACTAGACGTGAAAGATCGTGTCTCTATGATTGGGTGTCCGGACGGCCCCGGTGGCCCCAAACTGCTATAGAAACAGATAATGTGTTTTATGTTAAATCTCACGTAATATCGCCTGCTGCGGCCGTAGCGCTCCCATCTAACGCTGCGTAAAACCCCGTTACTGAGCGCAGGTGGGAGGCGAGGGGCCGCGGGAGGCGAGGGGCCGCGTGTGGACTTTAGGACACGGCAGCTACTTTCTGCCCCCTCCATCCAGCTGATTGCCGGAGCTGCTATCATTTAAGGACTAAAATTAGCCCCTGACGGCACATGGAGTGGGTTTCTGGGGGTGGATGCTGGTGGGATGCGTGGCGCATGGTTGCTATGGGAGGTTGCCATGGTTACTGAAGACTCCCACTAGACTCATCACATGCAATTTGCATGAATCCGGCACGGGCTGCAGCAGCGCATGCGCATTACCCCGTTACGCTGGAGGGGTTATTAATGCATTTTATCTGATTATAAAACACTAAGTGCCTGTTAATTGTCCACAAAGGGGAACAGTTCTGCCCCGTTCTCTGAAGAAGCCCCCCGCCAGTCTATGAAGGGTGATGTACTGGATCGGGCTCAGTCTCCAGGGCGTCCCTCCTCTGTACGAACTCCATACACCGGGTATAAGACGTGGAATTAGATATTCCCATCAGGGGCAATTTTTTTTTGGAATCTACCCCATTTGCATCAGAAGGTCTATTTATTAACCCTCGAGGGAGAGTTAAAGCTGAAACATCCCATCCACCCCCCGTGTATTAACCCCTGCGGAGGGAGCAGTGCCACGCGGCGATACCTGCGCCACTTCCTCAAAGTCATCGTGCCTCTTCTGCAGAGCTCGCGCTCGGTGCAACGACTTCCCCACCCCGGTGTGTTTGCTCAGGAAAGCTTCCCCGTGATTCTCGATCCAGTCCAGAACCTGCAGAGACAAAAAGAAACGGAACGTCAGCCAACAAACTCGCGGACAGGTCACGTGTTACCGGCTGCTGACCGCGGGCCGCGTCTCTCGCTGCCCGGGCCTCTCGCCCCCCCGCGCCTCTCGCGCCCCTCGCCCCCCGCGCGCCTCTCTCGCCCCCTCCCCGCGCCTCTCTCGCCCCCTCCCCGCGCCGATACTTGTCAGATATTAGAGGTCGGAGAAGCTGAGATCTCAGCTTTAAACCCCCAGAGCATGTAATGAGCGCCTCGGACCAGCAGGTGGCGCCGTCAGCCGGCAGATACATTGTAACAGCCTGCGACTCACACGTGACTTCTGAACACGCACAGTAACTGCATGCGTATGTCACGAAACACGCCGCCTGGAGCACGTGCTGTAATCTGCAGCCATGTCAGTGATACGTCTGATAAGCCGTGTTAAATCACACAGCCTGTGCCGGGATTATAATACGTTATATCAGATCGAAGGTGTGCCAAGAGCTGACACTCTGCTGCATAAAATCTCTAAAAATGTCAGTTTTTCCCAATTTCTGCAGCTGTGGTACCACTAAGTAATTCCAAATGATAAAGCTGACAGCAGGTAACAGAAAGGGTTAATGGGTTGTAGATCTGTAGGATGTAGATCTCTTGTCCCATCACGCTCACCATTAACCCCACACACGCCATCACACCCTCGCCATGAAGCTACCTACACAATGCGTCCTACGCTCCCTGACACCATCTGGCCTCACCAAGTGCCACTGAGCGCAGGAGACCAGACGCGCATGCATGAAGGACGCATGGCGCAGTGAGTCTAATGCAGCCTATGGCTAAAGGAATCATTGAGTCACAGTAATCCAGACGTGAAAAGGTTAACGATGGGGGATGGCGAGATGACGGAGCGTGCAATCATTTCTCTTTGTTGATGGAATGGGAATTATGGTTGCCATGGTAACTGTAAAACAATTTCTCATACTCGGATCCGAGGCGTATTGTGTTCCGCTCACAGCGGAGGCAGAACGTGTGTCGGTGGAACTGAAAGCTCAACGTCACTTCAGCCGTGCGCTGCTTTAACCCTTTCAGCGCCGTAGCCTGGCCAGGATCCTGTGCCTTTAAAATGGCAAAAGATCCTGAATCAGTCAATTCCTCGGCTTCAATAAACGTCACTTTTACTTTTTCTCCCGTATTGTTTGCAGGATGGCAGGAAAATTGTTAAATTTACATTTTCCTGCCAATAACGTGGCTGCCGCGATCTCCAGGACCCATCAATCTGCTCCCGCGGTGATCGGCGATCAATAATCACCTCCACGGGCAGACAAACGCATTTTTCTTCCTAAAACGTGATTCATCAAAATCAGCGCCACGAGGAAGTCGAGTTAATTAATCGACTCAGAGGCTCTGATCGCTTAACGAGTCGCTCTGACAGAGACCGACGGACCTTGTCCTGCGATTTTAACCCTCTGGTAGTCAGAGAAACATTTACTGTCCCGGGTGTTTTAATTAATATCCCCCCAGGACACAAGATGTTTTCGCGAACATTTTTAATGCTGCACCAGATTTCCGGCGGTCAGTAACAGGAGCGAGTGGATTTGCGCTGCTCACCTGTTGGACGTCCTGCTGGAACACGCAGAGCTGCAGCCTCTGGTGGAGCCGGACCTTGCGGTGTTGCCAGATGCTCTCAAGCCTCCGCTGGTGGTGGAGGACCTCGTGGACCACGTCTAGTACCTGGTGGACAGCCTTGGAGTAGTTGGCGGTGGCCGTCAGGGACTCCGAGTTCCCGGGACTCAGCGGCCGCTGCAGCACATCCAGCAGCGCCTTCCCGTCTTGGCTGACCTGGAGGAAGAGCGCGTTATGCTCTACTATATCACTGACCTTATGGGGCCCGGGGCCCGGACATTCCCGGCACCCCTACCCAAACCATGGGGTCAGAGGTCACGTCACCCTAATGAAACCCTGCAAGATTCCCAGACAAACCTAGGGGCCCCAACCTTGAGCTGGCTGACATCCAGTCTTATCACCCCCAGCCAGCCCCGCGGTTCCGTTCGGGAAGGAGTTTGCCCGTTTCTTGTACATTTCTGCCCGATTTGCTCAGCTGGCAGGGAAGATGCCCCCCCCGTCCCCCCGGGGGGTCCTCACCTCGGCGTACGCCTGCGTGACCTCCTCGTATAGCGTTTGGTGATGATGAATGGCCATCTCCAGCCCCTGCATTTCGGACGGCAGACCCCCATCGTTACACAGCTTGCACCACGTGTCCACGCCAGACAGAAACTGAAACAAAGCCAAGCATTCGTCACGTTCCAAAAACAGCCGAGACCCCCTCCCCCGATCTCATAACCCGCCGGCTGCCCGCAGAGTATCTCTGCTCCCGGGGGATTCTGACACCGTAACGCAGAGCCTCGCCTTTACGAGCAGAGAGACACGCGGCTTCCGCTCTCACTGGCCGATCCTGTCACATGACAGGAAGTAGGAAGCTATCTGCGCCATCATTGGTCAAACTGCGGGAAGCACTGCTGCAGGAGAGGGGCCCCTGCGCCAAGTGGCCTCCGTCTGGCCCCGCACGGCCCCCAGCACTACATAAACTACGCTGCAGCAAGCGGGGGCCCCAAGACAAATGCCTCGTTTGCCCCATTGTTAATCTGTGTGAAGCTCGGCGCATGCATCGCGCGGCAGGGGCCCGGATCCGCTCCACGCTGCGTCGCTGCCTCCAAACTCCCACATCATTATCTCAAGGATCGGAGCTGCTTGGCCTTCACTTCAAAGGCAACAGCCGCGCATGTCTGCCAGGCCTGCGTCCGCTACACAGGAACGAGCGCAGCCGGGAGGACCGGGGGCGGAAAAACGGCTCTGGAGGCAAAAGAAAATCTCTTGGGAGTTCAACAATTTATCCGATTCGTCCTTAATGAGTCCGCAATGAAAAACAGAAACTGTAACTGAGGCACGACGGAGGTCTCCAGAAAAAAGGTCTGAGAAGCGCGTAACGGGGGGCCAAAGCGTAACGGGGGGCCAAAGCGCACCGGATGAACACCCGGGAAATCGAGCCGCCGGATCCCCCAAACCAGTCTGGTTACTAATGGGTTAATGGTTATGAATTTATTGTTTCCTGTAATATTCCCGTTTCCTGATCCTTTACAGGCTCCGCAGATATTTTCTCTGGGAATTGATTCGTTATTCCCGCGGCTCACCTGCTCGGCCTTCTGGTGGAACACGGCTGACATGGCGAGGATGGCGCTCCTCTCGTCCAGCGCCGCCGCGAAGCTCTTCCACTCCTGGTCCAGCTGGGTGGAGATCTGCTTGATCTGCTGAGACGCGTAATGGCCGGCTTCGATGAGCCGCGACGCCACGGACATGATGCGGTTAATGTTCACGTACGCGTTCTGAAACGGGAGAAACGGACAGTTACAGCCACGATGGAAAGGGTTAAACGAGCAGAAAACGTACGGCTGGAGCGGCAAAACCCCCTCTACTGAACTCTCTATATGTGCTCATTCTTTATAATCTATACACCCAATATGACCTATATAATCTATATAAAGTATATAATATAATCTATACGATCCACATAAATTATATAATATATACAACCCATATACAGTCTCAATAATATACGCAACCATATAATATAACCTATACAACCAATATGACCTATATAATCTATATAAAGTATATAATATAATCTATACAGCCAATATGATCTATAATATAATACATATACAACCCATATAAAATCCAAATGATCTATATAATCGATATATACTACATAATATAATCTATACAACCAATATGATCTATATAATCTATATAAAGTATATAATATAATCTATACACCCAATATGACCTATATAATCTATATAAAGTATATAATATAATCTATACGATCCACATAAATTATATAATATACACAACCCATATACAGTCTCAATAATATACGCAACTATATAATATAACCTATACAACCAATATGACCTATATAATCTATATAAAGTATATAATATAATCTATACGATCCACATAAATTATATAATATATACAACCCATATACAGTCTCAATAATATACGCAACCATATAATATAACCTATACAACCAATATGACCTATATAATCTATATAAAGTATATAATATAATCTATACAGCCAATATGATCTATAATATAATACATATACAACCCATATAAAATCCAAATGATCTATACAATCGATATATACTACATAATATAATCTATACAACCAATATGATCTATATAATCTATATAAAGTATATAATATAATCTATACACCCAATATGACCTATATAATCTATATAAAGTATATAATATAATCTATACGATCCACATAAATTATATAATATACACAACCCATATACAGTCTCAATAATATACGCAACTATATAATATAACCTATACAACCAATATGACCTATATAATCTATATAAAGTATATAATATAATCTATACGATCCACATAAATTATATAATATATACAACCCATATACAGTCTCAATAATATACGCAACCATATAATATAACCTATACAACCAATATGACCTATATAATCTATATAAAGTATATAATATAATCTATACGATCCACATAAATTATATAATATATACAACCCATATACAGTCTCAATAATATACGCAACCATATAATATAATCTATACATCCAATATGATCTATAATATAATACATATACAACCCATATACAATCCAAATGATCTATATAATCGATATATACTATATAATATAATCTATACAACCAATATGACCTATATAATCTATATAAATTATATAATATATACAACCCATATACAGTCTCAATAATATACGCAACTATATAATATAATCTATACACCCAACATGATCTATAATATAATACATATACAACCCATATACAATCCAAATAATCTATATAATATAATCTATACAACCAATATGATCTATAATATAATACATATACAACCCATATACAATCCAAATAATCTATATAATATAATCTATACAGCCAATATGATCTATAATATAATACATATACAACCCATATACAATCCAAATAATCTATATAATATAATCTATACAGCCAATATGACCTATATAATCTATATAAACTATATAATACATATACAACCCATATACAATCCAAATCATCTATATAAATCGATATATACTATATAATATAATCTATACACCCAATATAATCTATATGATTTATGTAATACATATACAACCTATATACAGTCTCAATAATATATGCAACTATATAATATAATCCATACAACCCAGATAATGTACATAAACGTTATGATCTATAGAACGTATACAGTCTCAACAATCTATACAGTTTATTTCACGTAAATGTATAGAATCAGAGCCCAAAGAGCGGCTACTTGGACGGCCTCTGAATTCTACGAAGAATAATCCTCTCCCTCTGATGTTTACAGAAAGATTGAAGCTGAAATGCCTTCCTGCCCCGTTTCCCTCCCCGGGGTAGGCATTAGTGGGGTGCATTTCTAGACATTTCTCATCGGTCACCCCGAATATACCCCTCCGCAGCCCCGTCTTTAACATCTGCCCCGAGCGAGAGAGGCAGCTCTGAATCTATGGCCATGAGGGGGTTAAACCACAGAGCGTCAGCCAAGTAACAACAATGAGAAAGGACTGAGGGGTAACAGACGGCCCCCGGGGGCCGCATAGACCCCACACAGCAGACGGGACATGCGGCTTTAATTATCTTCACATCAGTGAACTGCAGAGCCTTCTTTAATCGCAGCGTCAATCAATCCAACAAAGAGCCGCAGATCCTCCCGCTCCGCAGATCCTCCCGCTCCGCAGATCACCTCGCTCCGCAGATCCTCCCGCTCCGCAGATCCTCCCGCTCCACAGATCCTCCCGCTCCACAGATCACCTCGCTCCGCAGATCACCTCGCTCCGCAGATCCTCCCGCTCCACAGATCACCTCGCTCCGCAGATCACCCCGCTCCGCAGATCCTCCCGCTCCACAGATCACCTCGCTCCGCAGATCACCTCGCTCCGCAGATCACCTCGCTCCGCAGATCACCTCGCTCCGCAGATCGTCACACTCCGCAGAACATCTCGCTCCGCAGATCACATGGTTTAAAAGCACAGAATCAAGAAACTTATTCTGCGACTATGGCAACAAAATCTTTCAGGATCACCTTCTTGTGAGAACGCGGCTGAGGTTGGGTTCCAGATGCGTGATTCCTGGAAAAAGCCTGACAGCATGCAGGCCTCCTCTCGCACTCCAACTACCGTGATCCTCAGCCAGCCAAGGAAAGCATCCGACTGCCCCCCCTCCAGCCCCCCTTCATCGTCTTTACACTTCGGCTCCTGCTGTCAGAATTTACAGCCACGTACAGGAGGGGTCGCCCCATGCCTGCGGGGTCGCCCCAAATGCCTGCGGGGTCGCCCCAAATGCCTGCGGGGTCAGCGCCTCTCCATGGGATACTCCTGGCATCTAATAAACCTTTTCTATTTATTGCAGAGGAGGCCGGCTGGATCCCCGCTCCCTGCACAGACAACCCCTTCTCTCCTTTCTCCCTAAAGCCCAGCAACTAATTCTAAAAAGCTGCTCATATAATAGGGGGGGCAGGAGGGGGGGGCGCATTCCACACGCCTCATCAGGGGGGGTTGGGTCGGGTCAAATACTGCGCGCGTTACTCCGTGTAAACCCCCTAACACCCGCCTGGATTAGATACCTGGAACAGCCATCCAGACGATGTGGTCAGAGCACAACTAAATGTGCAGTTTAAGAAAAAGCTCGGTGAACATGGAAGTCCCGAACGTGCGAGGTTTCCATGTAGGACCCGTGTATTTCTATCACCCGGTTACACGCCCGGCACTCTAACACAAACCCCGTGTTCTATCACACGGATGACACGGATCTCACCATTGAGTTCATGGCGAAGTGGTTGTGTTGGGTCTGCAGGTCCACGGCGTGCTGGTAGCTCATCCCGATCTCCGTGTGGCCCTGGAGAAACACCTCCTTGTTGTGGGTGATCCAGTCAAACATCTGCATGGGGAGAAGCGCAACACGTTACCGCGGGGGCCACGTCAGGTGAGCGGGGGCCACGTCAGGTGAGCGGGGGCCACGTCAGGGGAGAGGGGGCCACGTCAGGGGAGCGGGGGCCACGTCAGGGGAGCTGGGGCCACGTCAGGGGAGCTGGGGCCACGTCACGAGACACAGCCCAGTGAGCAATTATCTGCAGGGGGTATAACCCTCGGGGGAGGGTGACCACATACCCCCCCACTGGGGTGTCTCACCCTGTGTTTAAAGGCATATTTGGTCACATGGAGAGGCCTGGCGTGTGCACGGAATCCATTACATGCGTGTAACATGTGTCACACAAATCTCTCACAATCCCCACACCTCCCCCACTCTATAATATATATCTGTATACATGAAACACGCGCATACACGCTGTCCCCGGCCTGTTAATATGTGCTGGCGTGTACAGGTCACGGGGAGCCCTAGGTACCGACCCATAACCCCCAACCTGGACTAACAGCTACCGACCGACCCATAACCCCCAACCTGGACTAACAGCTACCGACCCATAACCCCCCCGACCTGCACTAACAGCTACCGACCCATAACCCCCCCGACCTGCACTAACAGGAACCGACCCATAACCCCCCCGACCTGCACTAACAGCTACCGACCCATAACCCCCCCGACCTGCACTAACAGCTACCGACCCATAACCCCCCCCGACCTGCACTAACAGCTACCGACCCATAACCCCCCCCCGACCTGCACTAACAGCTACCGACCCATAACCCCCCCCGACCTGCACTAACAGCTACCGACCCATAACCCCCCCCCGACCTGCACTAACAGGAACCGACCCATAACCCCCCCCCCGACCTGCACTAACAGGAACCGACCCATAACCCCCCCGACCTGCACTAACAGGAACCGACCCATAACCCCCCCGACCTGCACTAACAGGAACCGACCCATAACCCCCCCGACCTGCACTAACAGGAACCGACCCATAACCCCCCCGACCTGCACTAACAGCTACCGACCCATAACCCCCCGACCTGCACTAACAGGAACCGACCCATAACCCCCCCGACCTGCACTAACAGCTACCGACCCATAACCCCCCCGACCTGCACTAACAGCTACCGACCCATAACCCCCCCGACCTGCACTAACAGCTACCGACCCATAACCCCCCCGACCTGCACTAACAGCTACCGACCCATAACCCCCCCGACCTGCACTAACAGGAACCGACCCATAACCCCCCCCGACCTGCACTAACAGCTACCGACCCATAACCCCCCCGACCTGCACTAACAGGAACCGACCCATAACCCCCCCGACCTGCACTAACAGCTACCGACCCATAACCCCCCCGACCTGCACTAACAGCTACCGACCCATAACCCCCCCCGACCTGCACTAACAGGAACCGACCCATAACCCCCCCGACCTGCACTAACAGGAACCGACCCATAACCCCCCCGACCTGCACTAACAGCTACCGACCCATAACCCCCCGACCTGCACTAACAGCTACCGACCCATAACCCCCCCCGACCTGCACTAACAGCTACCGACCCATAACCCCCCCGACCTGCACTAACAGCTACCGACCCATAACCCCCCCGACCTGCACTAACAGGAACCGACCCATAACCCCCCCCCGACCTGCACTAACAGCTACCGACCCATAACCCCCCCCGACCTGCACTAACAGCTACCGACCCATAACCCCCCCGACCTGCACTAACAGCTACCGACCCATAACCCCCCCGACCTGCACTAACAGGAACCGACCCATAACCCCCCCCCGACCTGCACTAACAGCTACCGACCCATAACCCCCCCGACCTGCACTAACAGGAACCGACCCATAACCCCCCCGACCTGCACTAACAGGAACCGACCCATAACCCCCCCCCGACCTGCACTAACAGCTACCGACCCATAACCCCCCCGACCTGCACTAACAGCTACCGACCCATAACCCCCCCGACCTGCACTAACAGGAACCGACCCATAACCCCCCCCGACCTGCACTAACAGCTACCGACCCATAACCCCCCTCGACCTGCACTAACAGCTACCGACCCATAACCCCCCCGACCTGCACTAACAGCTACCGACCCATAACCCCCCCGACCTGCACTAACAGCTACCGACCCATAACCCCCCCGACCTGCACTAACAGCTACCGACCCATAACCCCCCCGACCTGCACTAACAGCTACCGACCCATAACCCCCCCGACCTGCACTAACAGCTACCGACCCATAACCCCCCCGACCTGCACTAACAGCTACCGACCCATAACCCCCCCGACCTGCACTAACAGCTACCGACCCATAACCCCCCCGACCTGCACTAACAGGAACCGACCCATAACCCCCCCGACCTGCACTAACAGCTACCGACCCATAACCCCCCCGACCTGCACTAACAGCTACCGACCCATAACCCCCCCGACCTGCACTAACAGGAACCGACCCATAACCCCCCCGACCTGCACTAACAGGAACCGACCCATAACCCCCCCGACCTGCACTAACAGCTACCGACCCATAACCCCCCCCCGACCTGCACTAACAGGAACCGACCCATAACCCCCCCCCAACCTGCACTAACAGCTACCGACCCATAACCCCCCCGACCTGCACTAACAGCTACCGACCCATAACCCCCCCCCGACCTGCACTAACAGGAACCGACCCATAACCCCCCTCGACCTGCACTAACAGCTACCGACCCATAACCCCCCCGACCTGCACTAACAGGAACCGACCCATAACCCCCCCGACCTGCTCTAACAGCTACCGACCCATAACCCCCCCGACCTGCACTAACAGCTACCGACCCATAACCCCCCCGACCTGCTCTAACAGCTACCGACCCATAACCCCCCCCGACCTGCACTAACAGCTACCGACCCATAACCCCCCCGACCTGCACTAACAGCTACCGACCCATAACCCCCCCGACCTGCACTAACAGCTACCGACCCATAACCCCCCCCGACCTGCACTAACAGCTACCGACCCATAACCCCCCCCCGACCTGCACTAACAGGAACCGACCCATAACCCCCCCCCGACCTGCACTAACAGCTACCGACCCATAACCCCCCCGACCTGCACTAACAGCTACCGACCCATAACCCCCCCCCGACCTGCACTAACAGCTACCGACCCATAACCCCCCCGACCTGCACTAACAGCTACCGACCCATAACCCCCCCGACCTGCACTAACAGCTACCGACCCATAACCCCCCCCCGACCTGCTCTAACAGCTACCGACCCATAACCCCCCCGACCTGCACTAACAGCTACCGACCCATAACCCCCCCCCGACCTGCACTAACAGCTACCGACCCATAACCCCCCCGACCTGCACTAACAGCTACCGACCCATAACCCCCCCGACCTGCTCTAACAGCTACCGACCCATAACCCCCCCGACCTGCACTAACAGGAACCGACCCATAACCCCCCCGACCTGCTCTAACAGGTCGGTACCGCCGGCCCGGCGAGTTCTGGTACCTTCTCGGCATCCTGCTCAAAGAGCCGCAGCTGGAAACACTGGTCGAGTTTGAGTTTGCGCACGTGCCACATCTGGTGCAGGTGCTGCCGCGTGGAGTGCAGCTTGTCCAAGAGGCTGGTGATCTTTGGCACGAGGCTTTGGAAATCGGCCCCTCCTGGAATGCAGTTGCGGCCCGAGAAGCCGTCGCCGCAGCGGATGCATTGGAGCAGCCTCTGCCCGTCGCGGTCCAGCTCCTCCACCGGCGCCTTCACCACCTTCTTCTTCAGCTGCGTGTGCTCGTCGATGAGCCGCCGGGAGCCCTCCACGTCCACCGGGAACTCCTTCCGGGCCAGCGTCTCCTGCAGGTCCTCCAACCGCGACAGCAGATGCACCGCGCTGCCGAAAAACTCCTCCAGAGAAACCCGCAGCTCGATCCACTCGTCGTGATCGTAATCCAGGGAGCCGTCAAACTCCTCCGTCAGCTGAGACGGATCCACCAGCTTGGAGAGACCTTCCACCGACACCATGCTGGTCTGAACACAGAGAGCGCCGTTAGTAACTTTCCCCCCAGCACCGCATGTCTAACTGCTGAATCCCACCTACCGAGAGGGGAGGTGGATGAACAGAACAGCCTCCCAGCAGAGGTGGTAGAGGGGAATACAGTGAGGGGATTAAACATGCATGGGATAGACATACGGCTCCTGAATCTAAGACGAGACCGACGACTGATTAAGGTTTGAGTCGTTACAGCAGGAGAAACGGGCGACTAGACGGGGGCCGCCGGGGGCCGATCTGCCGGCAGCGTCTGGGTTTCTTTATATGTTAATAAAGTTCTGAGGTTTGTGGGATGTATTTGAGGTGGAATAACAATAATATCGTCTATCTGACAGAGGAGATAAGCGCCGGCGCGTTAACGGAGACCAGAGCTGCCGGGACCCCCGCCAGCCGCCGCCGGGACCCCCGCCAGCCGCTGCCGCCCCCCACGTTCTTATCTGAATCGTTTGATATTTTGGGGATCCGAACCTCGAAGATGAACTTGGAGCTGCCGAAGTTGGTTTTCTGTTTCTGCCAGAAGTTCTCCGGTTTGATGATCAGCGCCACGTGGATCTCCGCGGGAAACGCTTCCTGGAGGGTCTTCAGAAGGGGCTTCATCAGGTCCCACTTAGATCCGCGCATGTCGATGATGACCGTGAAGCCTCGTTTGCAGACGTCTTCGCTAGAGGGAGAAAAACATCACGTCAGAGCGGAAATCCAGCCCCTGCCGGCGTAACGCGGAGCGCGGCGCCCGGGGCAGATTTACGCGGAGAGGGGCGTCCCAGGGAGAGTTACGCAGCGTCCCGGGGCAGAGTTACAGGGAGCGCGGTGTCCCGGGGGAGTTACACGGATCGCAGCGTCCGGGGGGGGGGATTACGCGGTGTCTCGGGGTAGAGTTACGCGGAGCGCGGTGTCGGGGGGGGTATACGCGGAGCGCGGTGTCCGGGGGGGGGTATACGCGGAGCGTGGTGTCCGGGGGGGGGATTACGCGGTGTCTCGGGGGGGAGTTACACGGAGTGCGCCGCCCCGTGTGCCAGTCGGCCCCTGAATGAGTTTCTGGCCAGGCCTGGAGGTGGCTGGGATGAGGATTATTTTATAAGTGGGACAGAAGCTTCACAGAACGGAACCGGACTTCATGAAACTTTCAGTTCAGATCCTGAGAGCTTCGGGCCGGAATAATCCCGAGATCCGTGGCCCCCCCGGCCCTCACCTGGGGACGCTGGCCAGGTAGGTGACGAGTCGGCGCAGGTCTTCCTGCCGTATCCTGTCGTGGTTGCTGCGCGCCGGGAACGTCAGGATCGGCCCTCCTCGCTTATCGCGACCTCCTGCGGAGACAGACGGGGACGAGAGGGTTAACAGCCGGTGACGGACCAATCGCTATCCTTAACCCTTCATACCCTGCCCCGCTATCATTAACCCCTTATACCCTGCCCCGCTATCCTTAACCCCTTATACCCTGCCAGCTATCCTTAACCCTTTATACCCTGCCCCGCTATCCTTAACTCTTTAGATGCTGCACGCCCGCTGCCGTCGGCTCACACTCACATCTTCACTTCAGAGCTGACCGCAGGTCATTTTTTTATCTCATTATTATGTTTTTTGGCCACTTTATAAAATACCCAGTTTTGCCCCATCTAGATGTCTCCTATGTATATGCCGTCCGGCGGGGGCCAGCTGCGGTCTTCTTCCTCGTGTTACATCATGGTTTCCGCGAGCCCGATGTAAGTGTGAGGACGGCGGGTAAAGAAAGGCCACTGCTTTCCTTTTTCTTTCATTTGAACCCCGGGCCGTTCTCTGTAATCCCGCCGCAAGCTGCCTTCTATTTTTAAACTCCCCCGACTTGCTATTTTTAGAAGGATTTGGCCCCCGTCCAGCTCCCCGAACCCTCACATGCCCCAGAATCCAGCGCGTTCCTCTCCCCCGGAGCTTACGCTCGTTTCCCCCGCAGCCCTCCGCGCGCTGCGCTTTATATCACCTTTTGTTCTGTTACTAAAAGACTTTTTATCAAATAATTCTGTTCTAACATAAAAATGGGATTAACCCTTTAACCGAGAAATTGAATCCGTCTCTGTAATAAATCAGCCGCGTTCAGTAAAAAGGATCTTTTCTCCCAATTGTAAAATTATGTTCTTTTTTGTGATTTTCTTCCAAAGTTATTTCCAGGATTCGATAAACGTTCAAAATAAACGACTCCGGGGTGAGGAGTGCAGAGAATTTCAAACATGCAAGAAATCTGTGCGACACGCAGACAACACGCAGACAACACGCGAGTTCCGGTATCTGATAAATAAACGTTTCGGGGGGCTGCGGGGTTCGGCGGAGTCCTAAGAAACGTTTCGGGGGGCTGCGGGGTTCGGCGGAGTCCTAAGAAAGGATTCGGGGGGCTGCGGGGTTCGGCAGAGTCCTAAGAAACGTTTCGGGGGGCTGCGGGGTTCGGCGGAGTCCGGATTTAGTGCATAATATACACGTTGACGGGAAATTCGCGGACGGCGCGGGGTTCAGCTGAGTTCGTTGGAAATATAATCCTGGGGCTAAACAAACACGTTTCTGGGGGATTTCTCATTTGGGGTAAAACGTTATTTAATGGCACTCAAGGTGGTGAAAGTGGATTTTTAGGGCCGCTGCTCTTCCTGGCACTGAAGAGGTTAAACGTGCTATAAAACTCAGCGGTGATCCGTGTATAAAGCGATCCGGATCCGGAGCTTAATCCGCGCGTCTCAGACAGAAGCTTCTAAAATGCACAGCCGGGAAGGAGTGGAGATTATCCCGGATTACCGCGGGTTATTTAACTGCCACATCTGGATAAACAGGTACCCCCGGGGGCAGCTGCCATTAACCCCCGCGGTGCTGCAATCTGCAGAGTATGAACCCAGCACACAACCTGCGCGGACATCAACATCCCAAACGACGGTTTCCATGTTACTTTTACCCCATCCCACGGGAGATTTATACCCCAGAGCCATAAACCCCATCCCGCCGGGAACATTACGTGTAACAGGTGACTAAAATTAACCCTCAACGGCACCGGCTGCTCGAAGGCTCCGCAATCTCAGCCACCAGAGGACGTTACCTGACACGAAGGCCACCTTCTCCTTCAGGACGGCCAGAACATCCGTGGCTTTCAAACCGTCGTTCCGGAACGATCCTGGAGAAGAAACAGAAATCAGACGGTAAGAATAATTCCGCCCCAGCACTGAGATCACAGAACTGAAGACTCCAGCACTCTTTAGTAAATGCCACTCGGGCCGGGGCATTATCTGACCCCGGGGACCCCCAATCTACCCCCAAACTGAGGCCGAAGGACACAACGGGGAGAATTCCACCTTAAACAGTAAACAGTAACAGAGTAACAAATAATAAAAATAACAGAGTAACAAATAACAGAGTAACGAGTAACAAATAACAGAGTAACGAGTAACAGAGTAACAAATAACAGAGTAACGAGCAACAGAGTAACAAATAACAGAGTAACGAGTAACAGAGTAACAAATAACAGAGTAACAAATAACAGAGTAACAGAGTAACAGAGTAACAAATAACAGAGTAACAGAGTAACGAGCAACAGAGTAACAAATAACAGAGTAACAAATAACAGAGTAACAGAGTAACAGAGTAACAAATAACAGAGTAACGAGTAACAGAGTAACAAATAACAGAGTAACAAATAACAGAGTAACAAATAACAGAGTAACGAGTAACAAATAACAGAGTAACGAGTAACAGAGTAACAAATAACAGAGTAACAGAGTAACAAATAACAGAGTAACGAGTAACAGAGTAACAAATAATAAAAATAACAGAGTAACAAATAACAGAGTAACGAGTAACAAATAACAGAGTAACAAATAACAGAGTAACAAATAACAGAGTAACGAGCAACAGAGTAACAAATAACAGAGTAACGAGTAACAAATAACAGAGTAACGAGTAACAGAGTAACAAATAACAGAGTAACAAATAACAGAGTAACGAGCAACAGAGTAACAAATAACAGAGTAACAAATAACAGAGTAAAAGAGTAACAAATAACAGAGTAACAAATAACAGAGTAACAGAGTAACAAATAACAGAGTAACGAGCAACAGAGTAACAAATAACAGAGTAACAAATAACAGAGTAACGAGTAACAAATAACAGAGTAACAAATAACAGAGTAACAAATAACAGAGTAACGAGCAACAGAGTAACAAATAACAGAGTAACGAGTAACAAATAACAGAGTAACGAGTAACAGAGTAACAAATAACAGAGTAACAAATAACAGAGTAACGAGCAACAGAGTAACAAATAACAGAGTAACAAATAACAGAGTAAAAGAGTAACAAATAACAGAGTAACAAATAACAGAGTAACAAATAACAGAGTAACAGAGTAACAAATAACAGAGTAACGAGCAACAGAGTAACAAATAACAGAGTAACAAATAACAGAGTAAAAGAGTAACAAATAACAGAGTAACAAATAACAGAGTAACAAATAACAGAGTAAAAGAGTAACAAATAACAGAGTAACAAATAACAGAGTAACAAATAACAGAGTAAAAGAGTAACAAATAACAGAGTAACGAGTAACAGAGTAACAACTAACAGAGTAACAAATAACAGAGTAACAAATAACAGAGTAAAAGAGTAACAAATAACAGAGTAACAAATAACAGAGTAACAAATAACAGAGTAAAAGAGTAACAAATAACAGAGTAACGAGTAACAGAGTAACGAGTAACAGAGTAACAAATAACAGAGTAAAAGAGTAACAAATAACAGAGTAACGAGTAACAGAGTAACAAATAACAGAGTAAAAGAGTAACAAATAACAGAGTAACGAGTAACAGAGTAACGAGTAACAGAGTAACAAACAACAGAGTAACGAGTAACAGAGTAACAAACAACAGAGTAACGAGTAACAGTAACAGAGTAACGAGTAACAGAGTAACAGAGTAACGAGTAACAGAGTAACGAGTAACAGAGTAACAAATAACAGAGTAACGAGTAACAGAGTAACAAATAACAGAGTAACGAGTAACAGAGTAACGAGTAACAAACAACAGAGTAACGAGTAACAGAGTAACAGAGTAACGAGTAACAGAGTAACGAGTAACAGAGTAACGAGTAACAGAGTAATGAGTAACATTAGTTACATCCGTCCCGTGTTTGATCCGTGTATATTCTGTACCCCGTGGGGCGCCGCAGAACCACGTCGGGAACGTTATTATTATTATTACTATTAATAGCTTTTATTCATATAGCGCCAACAGTCTCGGCTGCGCTGCATCCAGTCCCTCCGCTGACAGGCCGACAGGCTGCGGGGGAACGGATGAAATGTATTTTGTGTCTGGACGCGTGACACGGTTCCCCGCGGCCGGGGTATTAATAGCTCAGCCGGGTTTGGGGGGGAGCCAGCGCTCGGGCTGCAGCTTCCCTGAGGGTTCCGGGGAGAGGATCGCGTTCCGGACTCCAGGCGAATTTACCGGCGTCAATCGTTACACGGCTTCTCGCTGCCCCAAGAGCTTGCACTCGTGTTTATAGGACTGTGAGCATTTGCCGGTGGTTTGATGCAGAGGAGAGATCTGCCCCACGCTGCGCATGTTCGCTGTAAAAACGCCTGGGATCCAAACCAAACGATTCACGAGATGGAGTGGAAAAAGTGACGAAATAAACAGCAAAAGAGCCAAATATTCAGGTGCCCGGCGGCCCCGACTCAAACATAACATTACCTAACCTGACACGGAACATCCGAAACATACCCCTCCCCCCCCAAGACCACCCCGTGGGGCTGAAAGCATTTACTGGAAAGCCTATGATGTCATCGGCTCTGGAAACGACTCAGATCAGGCAAAGAATTCACCGGCTATCGGCTTTCACGGACATCTTGGGATATTTATTATAATGGAAGATCCCCCCCCCAGCCCCCAGAGGGGTAACAAACAGAGCGCTGGGTCCGAGTGCAGACACGCGTGTTACAATGTAGCGTGTTCTCTATGAATTATGCAGCTGCTCTGTAACATTGTAACTAACGCCACAAACCGGGATTCCGTGTTCCCGACATATTTTACACGCAGTTTTACTAACCCTGACTGACGGCGCGACACAAAATGCTGCCCCCCCATGACATCATTATAAAAAAACAACAGCGCGCATGTCCGCTAACAAATACAGACGACCAGCAGCCCAAAAGCGTCACATTAGAGCGTAAGCTCTCTGTCATACGTAGGGCCTTCGTTGCAGTGGCCATCGTTCCGTCATGCGGACGGCTACATGGAATTCGGACGATGACACACGGGGGGGGGGCGTTATGATTGCGGCTCTCGGAATCCGTGTCATCAGAGAGTCATTAACATGAAACACGGAGAGCGCACGCCGGGACTGAAATCTGCAAATGGCGTCTAACCCTCTGCCACGGGAACTGTACTGAAAGGGTTAAAGGAGGAGATATCAGGAACACTTAATGCATGTGAAGCTTGGGGTCCCGGGGGAAGTCACTCTGCCGCGCACGCATCACTTCCTGTATTACAAGCGAGTGCTCCGCGGAGCGCGTGTAACGGGTTAATAATGAATAATCTATATGAACGGCGAGAATTTCCCGCCCCGTACCCCCGCGACGAGGAGTGATGAGAGTTATCGGGAAGGATTGTAAAGGGTTAACGCTCTTTACTATCTGCGCGGCTCAAAAGCCGGACCTCTGCCCGTTTCTATGGGAGTTTCGGGGGTCCCCGCAGGCTCTGGGAGCCCCCTATACAGTAGTAATGAAGTAACAGGTCACCGAATGCGCTGGCCGCAGGACATGCGCGGATCCTAACGCCGGACGCCAGCGGCGGCTCCAACATCCCATCCAAGGCCGTCCGGGCTAAAAAAGCACGAAGTTTCCCGGCATCCGTCAGGAGAAGCCACCGGCTCGCCATTAATGCCTTTTCTCAACAAATCCTTTTCTTTCCGTGTTTTGCTCAATCTTTGTCATTTTCCCGTTTCCAGCCGAGTTTCCACGGCAACCCTTTGCTGAAAAGGCCAGTAAATGGAGGTTGTTTTTCATGTCTTGGCAGCCGGGCTCAGCCAACATTCCCTTAAAGGCACAGAGCCCGACGCGGGGGACATCGCGGCACCGGGGGAGGGGGGCATCTGCTGAAAACTGCCCCTTCTACCCCGTGGGGGGCAGCTACTGGGGCTGGGCGATGATTCCTTACATATAGTTATATACGACCCGCTACACGCCTGCTTCATGTATGTAACACACACATACTTCAGGCAGTGGGATTTGGAGGTCACGCAGCGGGGGGCTTCAGCAGATATTTATAAACCCAGCGATCCCAGCGGGGGCAGAAACACCAAACGCATTCCTCATAACATCATCATCCTCAGCCGCGCCGGGAACGCCGGGAACTCCTACAACTCTGAGCACTTACCCCGGAAACTCCCAACCTGCCGGCAGATCGGCCCCCGGCGGCCCCCAGCCTATTTACCCCCCGGGGCTCCTGGTAACCCCGGCCTATTTACCCCCCGGCCCTTCTATTTTTTGCAGCTATTGCTCCGGATTTGGGTGAAAGTCACAGAAAAGTAAAACCCGGCGACCCGGTCAGAATCCCGCCGCGCCGCGACCCAAATGCAGGTTAGTGGAACCGGCCTTACCCAGCCGCTTAACCCCTTCTGCACCAGTGGGGGCTGTGTCCGGGGCAATAAAGGGGTTGCACTCTTCTTCCACGTGACGACTGCCCGCTGTGAGAAGCCAGTTGCCCCCCGTCCAGCCCCGGGACCCTCCGGCTGCCCCCAGACACCGTCCACACTCTTGTTTCTCAGTTTTATCTCGAGACGGCCCCTGCGGCCCCATGCAGTTCCCTCGTGGGGTAAACGCTTTCCCCGTTATCTCTCTTCTGGATTTCTCGGCCAACATGCGCGATCATCTAACAAAGCAGAATAAAACTTCCTGAGATCCCCCCCCCCGGGGCAAATTCTTTACAAAATCCCTTCTTATTACTGATCCTGAAATAGAGCAGCGGGGGGGTAATAATCCGGGGGTCCGGACAGCCCGACTCACGAGCCACATAAGGACTCCAGTAATAGCTGGACGAGACCCCAATAGCATGAGCGAGACCACCCAGCGCTCCACGCGGCCCATCGGGAAACAGGGCGGCCATTAGACATACCAGAGGACCAAAGAGACCGCAAGAGACAGCAGCCGGACGCAACCCACTGACCGCCAAACAAAGACCCCTTATAAAAAATGCTTTCAGGCCCCTCGCCGTTTCCTTTTTTACCCCAGTTGTAGCTTTTGCCCAAAAATACAATGTTTTCAGCCATTTGTATGATTCTCGCTCTATTATCTGACCCCCAAATCTACTAAACACCCCGACTTCTTATCAAACTGCCTGTGGGGAACAATAGAATGACTCAGTCTTAATCACCCAGTCAGACTCTCTAATGGGGGTCTAAGGAGAGACGGACTTCATAAAGCGTCAGCTCAGTGTGGAAATTCACCCAAAATATCAGGACTGCCGTTCCCTGTGACGAGAGGCGGCTGTACACGGGTGCCCCCCCCGGGCTGTACGCGGGAGCCCCTCCCGGGCTGTACGCGGGAGCCCCCCCCACGGCTGTACGCGGGAGCCCCCCCCACGGCTGTACGCGGGAGCCGATATCTCTCGTCACGCGGTTTAAACTGCAGCCTATAGAGTGGAAGTCACGTGACGGCGGCTTTTATCCCTGTAACGAGCGATGTATCGGACACCTAGGCCTGGGCGCGGTACAGAAGCTTCACATGCGATTGCACTGGTGCCCCCGCGGTGCTTGGCGGCTGCGACACCCGCTCATCCGTTCAGATGTGCAAGTCATGCGCGTTAATGGGATAAACTCAGAGCGTCTGATCGCTTGCCTCGGGTGAGAGACCAGCAAACGGCATGCGCGGCAGAGGAGTCCCTGCACCGACGATGCGCATGCCGTGACCCGCCGCATGCGCTCGGAGAACTAATCAAGACAATACTGCCTGTGGGGACAAATAGAACGGCTCAGTCTCAATCACTCAGCGGACACTCTAATGAAAGAGAGGTGAATACAGGCAATTGAGACCCGCCGCCCGCTCCGCACCGCCAACGATCGCCAACAATCCCCACTCTGCCAACAACCGCCCCTCCCCCAACAATCCCCACTCCGCCAACCATCGTCACTCGGCCAGCGATCCCCTGCAGTCATCTTTTCATCTCTACACCAGATTTACCGGCACCCTGACCGGCTCCGCCACCGAACGGCCGCGGGTTCATTCCGGTTCCCCGGATCGGAGGCGGGCTGCGGGGGTTAATCGCGGCTGCGGCGGGTTTCGGGTCTGCGGCCGGCATTGTGCTCCGTGAAAGGCGTCCCTGAACATGCGCCACTTCCCAGCCGGCTCTGCTCACCCCGGATACGGGGCGCAGCGTGACCCCCGGTCGGACCCCGACCCACCGGCGGAAGCCGTCAAGACCCCCCGCGGGACGCAGAGACCCCCAACCCGGGGACCCCTCGTTACATTTCAGTCATTAAATTCCTTTTGTATTATTTTGGGCTCCATTTATAAATCATCCCTGAACCCCCAGCACACGGGGCGACAACAACGAGCTGAACGGGAACACGCGTGTCCTGCCGAAACATTTACACGCGTGTCCTGCCGAAACATTTACACGCGTGTCCTGCCGAAACATTTACACGGGTGTCCTGCCGAAACATTTACACGCGTGTCCTGCCAAAACATTACACATTACGTTTACATTTATTAAGCAGACGAGCGGAAGAACACGGCTCGGGCTGAGTGGAGTCGCCGGCGACCGCACGGGACCGGCAGCGAGTATCAGGACTGGCAGCGCCGGGAGATAATCCTAATGAGACGGCGATCCGGGGGCCGCGCATGGAGCCTGAAATCCCACCCTAACCCATCTGCGGATATCACACAGCCGGCCGCAGGAAAGGGTTAAATCCGTACGACACCCCCCCCGCGGCTTCCTCCTCCTTTGGATCAGAAGCAACTGGAACCGGATCAGGAACTGGAGCCAAAAACTCAGCCGCATCCGGATCCCGAAACACAGAGACGACTCCGGCGGACGCGCTGCCCCGGGGGGGGGGGGGCAGGAGAGGCACGGCGGGTTATTTGCCCCACGCCTTCCTAATGCCTGCGCGGCCCTCCAGCGAAGCCACCTCCCGGGGACAGCATGACACGGAGCAGACGCCGGGTCAGAGGCCTCTGAAGGGCCATATGCCAATCTTGAGATAACTTAGACATCCCTACAGCATTTACCACCGCAGTTGGATGGCTGTTCCACGCATCCACCAACTTTCGCTGAAATAAAAACCCAACCCTATTAGTGATTACAGCATCTTCAGGGCAACACATCATAACTCCCAGCCGGCAGGGGGATGCCGGGCGCGTGTTGTGTAGCTGAGCGCTGGGGGGCTGCGGGGGGCAGCGGGGGGCTGCTCGGCGCTCGCACAGAGGGGGCTTGTTCCAGCTTCATAAAGGGCTGAGGAAGGAGCGATCGCGGCCCCCACTGCCCCGCAGGAAGAATAGCGCAGTTCATGCATCGGCCGCTGCAGCTGCTAATTAGCATTAGCCGAGGAGCACCATGCGCGGCGGCACGTAACCCCCGCAGTGCCACCAACCCAGGGGAGGCCGCAGAGAGGGTAAACAGGGGCAGATCGCGGCTTCGCGGCTCCTCTTTAGCACAGTCTGCGTCCGAGCGCTAAAACGCGGCAAATTCCACATTTTTACTTTTTAATTTTTTCTCTATTTGTTTAAAAAATGAATCCCACATTTACATAATTCCCCCAAAAACAGAAAACTTTAACCTTTTAGCCTCCGACACAATTTAATGTTAAATCCTTATAAGGACTTTTAGATTTTGTGTTAACCCCATGTTAGCCAGTGAAAAACACCGAAATCAGTCGTTGGTCTCGTCTTAGATTCAGGAGCCGGATGTCTATCCCATGCATGCTTAATCCACTCACTGTATTACCTTCTACCACTTCTGCTGGGAGGCTGTTCCACTTATTCACCACCCTCTCAGTAAAGTAAAACTTCCTTCCGTTCCCGGTCAGTCTCGTGGCACCGAGGATATGTTTAATGTCTTCATTCATCTAAATGTAGCTGCGTGGAGGGAATGAGGTTGGCAGCGAGAGGCTTTCCTTCGTCGCCGGCTTCTGAATCATTCTATGCAGAATAAGCCGTCGGGATCCGCCGCCCTGCCAGGTTTTAAGAGATTTTTGGCCAAATTCCCCCATTTCTGTTTTCATACAGTGGGACGGATGGTCCGGGAATCTGCCCCGCTCTACGGCCCCTCCGTGTGGCCCTTTGCACCGGGATGCGGAAAACGCTAAATTGCCTCCTCTTTATCAAGTTTAATGAGCGTGCGATTCTGCGGAGCTAAAATCCCTGGGGGGCCACGGCTGGGGGGCCACCACTTGGGGGGGCACGGCTTGGGGGGGCACGGCTTGGGGGGCCACGGCTGGAAGCTAGTGAAAACTTTCATTTACAGGACTGCCATATCAGCCTCTGGAAAGAAGGCACCTATGATATACGGCCTCACAGCAGGACTCCCCTTAGGGTTGAGCGCCCCCTGTGATCGGGTCGTCGGGGTATTTGGCTGAACTTTCCCCGTTGCGCTCGCTCCGTGTAATAATCACCAGACTCCGCTCGGAAACGAACCTGTGACACGGCACATTAACCCTTTCAATGTTCCAACATGCGCAGCAGCAAACGTGCCCTACCTCTGATTATCGAGCCTACAAGTATAATTGCCCCAGGGGGCGGTTATATCCCCGACTGCCCCAGCTGGAGTCCGACCAGTTGGAAGCCCCTGATTTACCGTCCTCCGCGATGCGCTGTTTAGCAGACGAGGCTCTAGCGCTAGAGATTGTTTCCGGCCGCGCAGCTCCCTCCGTAACGCCATTATCACAGATACCTCAGGGCGACGGGGCAACAAGACGGCGCGGGGGGGGGGGTGACGGGGGGGGCATTAATACTAAAAGATAAATCTGATAAACGTGAAATATTTCGGGGGTCGCCCGGAATGTGACGATTCGGTTAATCTGAAGCTTCTCCAGAGCCCGGCCCCCGGCCCCCGGCCCCCGCCCGTCACCCTCGCTAAAAATAAATCAAGCTGCGCGGGTCACAATGCGGGTTATGCTAAAAAACTCAAGGAATTTGGGTAAAAAAGATGAATTATCAGGCAAATGACAGAGGTGGAAACAGGCGAGAAATTCCAGCCGCAGAACACGGGATTCACGCGATGAATAACAGGTTAAAGAAGGATCTGCGGGATCCGGTGGATTACCGGGGGGGGGGGATTAGCGGGAGCCGGACCGGGACCACCGACCGGGACCATCGCATGAACCAAACGACAGCCAAACGCAGACCAGACGGAGCCGGCGCCGCCGAACGCGAAGGACGGGTACAAAAGGAGCGATCCGGGGAGGAAGTATCGGAAAAGCCGCATCTGGGGGTAATAAACTCTCCCCCTCCAGGGACGTCTGCAGGGGGGCCGCAATAAACCCCCTTCTGGTTGGCAACAGATGTTCTAAAGGGTTACGGCTCATCCAACAAACGCGGCTAACGACTGGTGCCGGCGGCTCTGGCGAGGAAAGAGTTAATAGCAGCAGAAAGTGAATGGAAGCCGGAGAATTCATCCAGAAATCGCGTCCCAATGTATAGATTATTATTATTTATTTATTATTATTAATTATTTATTTATCATTATTATTTATTTATTATTATTATTTATTTATTTATTATTATTATTTATTGGTTTATATAGATTATTATTATTATTTATTATTATTATTATTATTATTTATTGGTTTTTATAGATTATTATTATTATTTATTATTATTATTATTTATTGGTTTATATAGATTATTATTATTATTATTTATTATTATTATTATTATTATTTATTGGTTTATATAGATTATTATTATTATTATTTATTATAATTATTATTATTATTTATTGGTTTATATAGATTATTATTATTATTATTTATTATTATTATTATTATTATTTATTGGTTTTTATAGATTATTATTATTATTATTATTTATTATTATTATTATTATTTATTGGTTTATATAGATTATTATTATTATTATTTATTATAATTATTATTATTATTTATTGGTTTATATAGATTATTATTATTATTTATTATTATTATTATTATTATTATTTATTGGTTTTTATAGATTATTATTATTATTATTTATTATTATTATTATTATTATTTATTGGTTTTTATAGATTATTATTATTATTATTTATTATTATTATTATTATTATTTATTGGTTTTTATAGATTATTATTATTATTATTTATTATTATTATTATTTATTGGTTTATATAGATTCTTTTATTATTTTGGTCACTCGGCCATCACTCAGCCGTCACTCGGCCGTCACTCGGCCGTCACTCAGCCGTCACTCAGCCGTCACTCGGCCCTGGGAGTACGGGGGCGAAATGACATTTCAGAACGAAACCCAGCATAACAGGTAAAATCATCTATAATAACGGTAATTCCCAGTATCCGGGGGGGGGCAACACTGTTCAGTTGGGAAAAATCAAAATGCCCCTGGGGTAAAATATCACCCCTCCCCCCGGGGCAGGATCCAGACACACACGGAACCGTCTCATCGGTTTGGCGCGTAACATGTATGCGGGATTCTCCGGGACGCTTCGCCGCCGGGAGGTGACAACGGAAAGCTTGATAAGAAAGATATCAGCAGAAAATTGCAACGAGGCACCAACAGCTGTCCCTGGAATTCGAGACAGATGGCAGGTATTACGTATTTCTCCGCAGCGCAGAGAACATACAGGTCAGGGGTTTTGTGCCGGTGTTAATCGCACATTAGTGTCACAATCCGGGGGGACGACACGCCTGGCCAGCTTACAACACTCCCCAGAATCCCTGAACACGCGTGTAGTGCGATACAAATCGCTTACACGCCAGGACAGAGTCACGCGCTGTATGTCAGAGGCCGAGGGAGTAACGCGTGTAACACGTGGGCCACACGGGAGCCGCTTTAACGTCTGCAGCGATGACGTCCTGCGCATGTGTCGCGCATGCAGAAACAGACCCTAACCAATGAGGACGCCGCGTTCTAACAGACGACCAATCACTGCATGGCGCGGTAATATATAACGGTCTCCGCGGTCGCCCCATCGATCTGTTTTCCCGCGGGATCCGAGTCTCCGGCGTTCGGTTTCATCGCTTGCAGGAAGCCGTCGGCGGCCGTCGGGAGAAGAAGGAGGAAGCGACAGATACGGAGACAGACGCCATCAATGCTCCGATACGGAGGAGGCAATTAGCGAGGATCGCGCGTCTCGCATTTATCCCGCGCCTTAAATACACGTTCCGGGGGTCTCCAGGCTCCTACGATTGAGTTAACGGCCGCCACGTCTGATTGGTCCGGGAGACGGCGCTCGCGATTCCACGGACCGGCCAGAGGATTCGGGGACAGGAGAGAGACGTTCGTTCCGGCAGCGGCAGCGCTCGGTCATCAGCGCCGGCCGCCATTCTCCTGTAAAACACGTCGGCCCCGGGCGCCGCGCCGCCGTCTGCAAAGATCGCCTCAAAGCTCTGTAACTAATCAGGATTCTCAAAAATCCCCTTTTTGGGAGCCGGCCAAATCCTGGAGCGTGTGCGGCCCCCGGGCCCCGGGGGGGGGGGGATCACGGCTGGGCCTCCTCCGAACAGCGACGGCCGGGAGAGAGCGGAGCGTCGGGCGAGGGAACAAAATATCAAAAACGCAGATTTCCGGTAAAAAGGACGCAAATGTCTGAATCGGCCCCCGATGATGTCATATAAAACCCACCAATAACACGAAGGGGCTTTATCCCCGATCGGCTCCACGGCTTCGGCACACGCTGCGCACCGAACACGCGGCGCACACGGCTTATACGTTATCGTTACCATTTCCTAATTACATCACAGGACGGGTTTTTACGGCGCACCGGCTGTCTCGGCAATAACCGTTTCACACGTATGAACCTAATTGCTCCACGTGTCAGGACGCAGCTACATTTAAACACGCGGTTTATACGTCTCCCGCGCACTGAAACGCGGCAGGAATATCGTTACCGGCGGCGAGAAGGAATTCCAGCCCTGCGCATGCATGCAGTCCCAGCGCATGCATGCAGTCCCAGCGCATGTACGCAGCGCGGAGGCTTCGTATCAGCGGTGAGCAGGCGCTGGCGTGTATAACGCATGCCACCGGCGGGTGCTTCTGGGAAATTGGGCCGATGCGGCCCCCACGCCGGTTACCCCCACAGGATCCTTCCATGACAGTTATGGATTTTCTCTGGTTTTTTTTATGCGATGACCTTTACAATGCGCGAGTGGTTTGCCGGCCGGCCCTGCGCAGCGCATGCATCGTCTCCGCTCCGGCGAGTGCATCGCAGCCGTCACCCCCGCTGAGTGCCGGACAGACAGCCGGCGCTCCGTGACGCTCTCACAGAATCCATCTCACGGATCCCTTCCACACGCTTCACATACCGGCAAACACATCAAAACATCCCCTGGCAGGCTCAGCCTCGTACCCACTACCCCCGGGATATTACCCCTACTACCCCCGGGATATTACCCACTATCCCCAGGATATTACCCCTACTACCCCCCAGGATATTACCCCTACTACCCCCCAGGATATTACCCCTACTACCCCCCCAGGATATTACCCCTACTACCCCCCCAGGATATTACCCCTACTACCCCCCAGGATATTACCCCTACTACCCCCCCAGGATATTACCCTGTGCCCAGATATTTAGGCAGATCACCATCCGCACACAGGGTATATTATACCAAACCAGCCCACTAAAGTGGGCATTTAAACAGCTGGCTCCGCCCACTCTGTTGCCGTTCAGCACCATATGTAAACAAACGACTGCAATAGTGAACAGATGCGCGCAGTGATGCTCTATACAGTGCCCCCCCCCACGTGTCATGGCGTGGCTGGGAGTGCGAGACGCGAGACGCACTCAGCTCCTAGGAGGCTGCCTCCTGACCCCACTTTACTGCTCCCAGCCCCCGCTCCCGTTAGTCGCACCTCGATTGGGTGACACTCGGCCCGGAGACAATACGGTTAAACTATAAAAGCCTCTTTGACCGACTTCGGGCCGTCCTCAGACGGGGGGGGGGGGGGGACGGGGGCATCGGCTGCCCCCGGGGGATTCCTCATCCTGAGATCCTCTCCATGGTTTATCGCTTCCAATTAGCCATCTGCCGGCCGTCACCCCCACAAAGGCTGCGGCTGCACCAGATGTCGAGCGAGGCACCCGGCACCGTCCTGCAGCCCCGAGCCGAGGGCCACGGCCTGCGATCGGGGCATCGGGGTATATAGAGAGGTCTCGCTGATACCCCCTCACCTGTTATCGGGTTATTAGACGCATTAACCACCCGGTGACAGCACCGTCTCTGCAGGAAGCCACAACCCCCAACACTCACATCCGAGAGGTCATTAGAAGGAAGTAAAGCGCGTTTCTCTGAATAATTCAGCAGCCGTTACGTGGCCGAGCGCTTTCATTGTTACACAACGCCTTTGTTTTTTTCCTGATTGTGCTCTTTGATCTCTAATTGACCGATCTAAGTGCTTCCTTCACCGGTCTGTAGGAGCCTGCGCAGACTACTGCACCGCACGGTGATACCATCCGCGGACCCGGAGCGGTTCCGTACCTGGAGACGGAGAACGGATCGCTGATCAGAATCGTATCCACAAGGTCCAGTCCTCAAAGAACACCGTGTTCCATACCCGCCAAGCGGCCTGAATCATCCCCCAAGTACCGCGTCCCCGATGTTTTCTGTTCATTTCGAGCCGTTTTAAGGAGAATTCAGATTTTTGATGAGATTATTTATTTTTACCCCCGTTACGGCGATGCTTTTCCCATCGGCTGGTATGGGGGTCTCTTCATTACTGAAGCCCTTTGTTGGGTATTCGGCGTTCCGATTACCCCACAGGCCCTCACGGGGTTAATCTCTCTCCTGCCAGGAATCCGCTGTTAGCCAGATAAGGGGGGGGGGCAATATGGCGGCCACGTCTCTGCCCCTAACCGATGAATGTTATCTGTCCCCCACGCCGTGTTACAAAGACGCACGATCGGAAAGGGGCATTTAATGAGACGGGGGGGGTCTGGGGCGATCGTGCTCTCGTTGCATAATTTAATGCCTTAAAATCAGGAGCAGCTGAGTAAATCCACGTCTCGTGGCGCGGAGCTGCGGTATAAGTGATGGGGCTCCGGAGTACGGAGCCAGTGATGGGGTCCCTGAGCACGGAGCCAGTCATGGGGCCCCTGGGCGCCGGCCGGCTTATGATATCCTTACAGCTTTTGGCCGCTTGGAGGGTTTAAAGATTTTTAAGGTATCGCTGAAACCCCCCCCCCCCCCCCCCGCGGGTCCAAAGCAAAGAGCAACATGACACCCAGGAACAAGAGGGACTGTCGGGTGAACATCGGGACTCCTCGTACCCACATGGGTGCATTTAAAATATATTAAACAGGGCTGGCAACGGCAGCCATTAATCGTACGGCCCAGGTGATTTCTGCCCGAAATGTCCCAAACTGCACCCCATAACCCCGGAGCCACGTTACAGGCGTGGGGGTCCCCAATAGGGAACGAGGGGTCCGAGAAATCAGAGGCGGCCGGAGCCCCTGTCACACCGAGCACGAACACAAAGAGACTCGGCGCCCATCTATCCCGCGGCAGCCCCTCCACGGACGGATCGCTTTCTTCTCTGCTTTAAATCCCCCGGAGCCGCAGATTAAGGATTCAGCATTAAGAGCGTTAACCCTTACTGCGCCACATCTCAGGGCAGCCGGCCGCTTCTTCCTCCCCGGGGGGGGGGGGGCTGGAGGGCTATTATGGTGGGAGACAAATTGCCTTCGTGCATTATGCATCATGCAGCGCTGCGAGAGAGAGGCCTCAGGGCCATATCTACTAAGCCACGTTCTAGCTGGAGCTCCTCGTCACATACAGGGAACATTCGATGGGTCACAATCTTTTTACCCCCCGCCGGGGTAACCTGGCCCCTCCTTTACAGACAATCTATCACGGTGTCTACACGCTCTCCGTGGCGTCAGTCGTGGTGCACTCTCTCGCTCACGGGCCCCTGACTCTGTGCGTGAATTATAATCGGGGGGTCACGTGCCAGACACCCCTAACCCGAGATAACGCACCCCGCCCCCTCGGCAGCGATATGGATGCCCCCTGAAGCCCCACGTATATAATCATATTCTTGTATATCCACAGACACGGGCCGAGGGGGAACCCACCACGTGTTCCGTGACACAGCTTCCTCACATTACGCATGTTCTTTCATGCAACCCTGGATGCTTTTTTCTTACCATCTCCTTCCGCACCTGTCCCCGTCTGCTAATGGACTACCTCGGACTACCTCGGGCTACCACGGGCTAGCGGATCACGGAGCGTGGTTAAATCGGCACGTGGGCAAACCACCAAATCCAACCAAACTATTCCAATAAAACCAAGCCAGTGGAAGCCAGCGCGGGGTTAAAGCTCTGCCAGCGCGTGGGGTTAAAGCTCTGCCAGCGCGTGGGGTTAAAGCTGTGCCAGCGCGGGGTTAAGCCTTCGCCAATGGATCTTAATTAACAAAGAGTTGTTCCGTGTCTCCGTGGCAATCACATACTTGCGAGGGATTTCGGAGCCTTCGCTCGGTTTGCTCCGTGGCTCCGTGGCAGGGCTCGGCGCTCGCCGGGATTATTTTATTATCGATCGTGGATCGGGGTTCCGGCTCCCCATAATATCTCCGTGTATTAATAAACGGTGCGCGGGATGCGTGTGATTAACGTGCTACACGGGTGCAAAAGGGAGTGCATGCAGACAGTGGTGACATTACAGCGTGTCTCTCCAGATCACGCATGGACACGTGTATTACGGGGGGGGGCACTAAGCCTCTCACCAATTCCATCCACTATATCCCGCATTACAAGGTTTATTACACGCCATGACACCTGCGCCATTCACATGTGCATCGCGTGGCTGTGTCTCTCCAGCTACGTCATGGATCATGCGTGTCATTTGTTACGTGTCACTATGATCCATGAATGTGGCGACAGGACCCCTCGCTCCACACGCTTCCTGTACCTTTAACGTGTAGAGGAATGGATCACGCCAGCAGCTTGTTAAAGCAGCCATTACCATAGAAACGTAGGCTGGGATGATCGGCCCTCTGGTGCCCCCCCCCCGTGCCGGGGCTGTTGCTAAGGGGTATCTGGGGTCAGGCGGGGGTAAGAATGGAGATCACCTGCCTGTCGTTGGGTGACTTCCACCCCCCAATTACTATTTAAATGTCTATTCCTCCCCACCTAGGGAAAGGTTGGCAAAGAGGGGGGGTCAGGGGCTAAAACATTTTGCCCCCGCCCACCCCAACACGTAGACAGCTGTCATCCCCATGTGTTGCGTGTAACTTGTATGTAGTATGTTTATTTACCCGGGCTGCTGATATGTTTCTTAATGACAATTCGTGGAGAATAAAGACGCACATTAATGATAATTAACAATGTATCTATAGCAACGTCCTAAACCAATCAGATCGCCCGGATGTGACCGCTCCCGCATGACACGCCGCCGTGCCCCCAACGGAGAGTCCTGATTGGCTGCCTTTTAAATGAGTTTACCGCGGGATGTTGTTCTCCCTCACAAGCAGCCTTTTTGGGGATTAAATCGATTATTAGCGATCCTCTGGGCCAATGAAATCCATGAACCCACCAGCAGCGACCGCACGGCAACCGCTTAATCTCTAAGTGCAGCTATTGATCGGAAACACTCGCCGCCCCTCATTGTTCACACGTGCGCAAACACGCAACGTGGCCACGGAACACGCCAAGCCCCCCGGGGTACAGGCTGCTCTCCCACGCAGGGGCAGTTACGGCGTCTCTGGCGGTCCGGCGGGTCCTGGGGCTCCGGTTGGAGGCGTTTGGGATTTTCGGGGGGTTTCCGTGGCTTCTATTCCATAACGCAACGAGCAGCGAATTAACCGCCAGCATTTCATCAATAACTGCCAACTCTCCCAACGTCACGCCGCATGAACACTCTCAGCCAACACCGGAGTAACACGTGACACGGAAACCACGTGCAGCTCCGGCGTCATTTCCCGTTCCCACCAGGAAGAGATTCAAAAGACGTCGGTTCCCGGTAATTAAAGTGTCCCCGGCTTGTGACCCCGGCATCTGCCGCCCCGCCGCCGCCGCACCTGCCTCTAACACAAGAATGAAACACAAACAATGAACCTACTCCACCTGGGCACCAACAAAAGGGGCATTTCTCAACTACGTCTCAATCGTCTGCTGCAGTTTTTATGGTCCCCGGAGAGACCATTCTAATGGGGACATAAGGTGTTTGGGAAGGGGTAATTATCCCAGACTTAATTACCCCTGCAGCCAGCCGTCATACTCCGCAGCGCTGTACAATGTGTTATTATTATTTATATATCGCCGTCATACTCCGCAGCGCTGTACAATGTGTTATTATTATTTATATATCGCCGTCATACTCCGCAGCGCTGTACAATGTGTGTTATTATTTATATATCGCCGTCATACTCCGCAGCGCTGTACAATGTGTGTTATTATTATTATTTATATATCGCCGTCATACTCCGCAGCGCTGTACAATGTGTTATTATTATTTATATATCGCCGTCATACTCCGCAGCGCTGTACAATGTGTGTTATTATTATTATTTATATATCGCCGTCATACTCCGCAGCGCTGTACAATGTGTGTTATTATTTATATATCGCCGTCATACTCCGCAGCGCTGTACAATGTGTGTTATTATTATTATTTATATATCGCCGTCATACTCCGCAGCGCTGTACAATGTGTGTTATTATTATTTATATATCGCCGTCATACTCCGCAGCGCTGTACAATGTGTGTTATTATTATTTATATATCACCCTCATACTCCGCAGCGCTGTACAATGTGTTTTATTATTTATATATGGCCGTCATACTCCGCAGCGCTGTACAATGTGTTATTATTATTTATATATCGCCGTCATACTCCGCAGCGCTGTACAATGTGTGTTATTATTATTTATATATCGCCGTCATACTCCGCAGCGCTGTACAATGTGTGTTATTATTATTTATATATCGCTGTCATACTCCGCAGCGCTGTACAATGTGTGTTATTATTATTTATATATCGCCTCCATACTCCGCAGCGCTGTACAATGTGTGTTATTATTATTTATATATCGCCGTCATACTCCGCAGCGCTGTACAATGTGTGTTATTATTATTTATATATCGCCGTCATACTCCGCAGCGCTGTACAATGTGTTATTATTTATATATCGCCGTCATACTCCGCAGCGCTGTACAATGTGTGTTATTATTATTTATATATCGCTGTCATACTCCGCAGCGCTGTACAATGTGTGTTATTATTATTTATATATCGCCGTCATACTCCGCAGTGCTGTACAATGTGTTATTATTATTTATATATCGCCGTCATACTCCGCAGCGCTGTATAATGTGTGTTATTATTATTTATATATCGCTGTCATACTCCGCAGCGCTGTACAATGTGTGTTATTATTATTATTTATATATCGCCGTCATACTCCGCAGCGCTGTACAATGTGTTATTATTATTATTTATATATCGCCGTCATACTCCGCAGCGCTGTACAATGTGTTATTATTATTTATATATCGCCGTCATACTCCGCAGCGCTGTACAATGTGTGTTATTATTATTTATATATCGCTGTCATACTCCGCAGCGCTGTACAATGTGTGTTATTATTATTTATATATCGCCGTCATACTCCGCAGCGCTGTACAATGTGTGTTATTATTATTTATATATCGCCGTCATACTCCGCAGCGCTGTACAATGTGTGTTATTATTATTATTTATATATCGCCGTCATACTCCGCAGCGCTGTACAATGTGTGTTATTATTATTATTTATATATCGCCGTCATACTCCGCAGCGCTGTACAATGTGTTATTATTATTATTTATATATCGCCGTCATACTCCGCAGCGCTGTACAATGTGTTATTATTATTTATATATCGCCGTCATACTCCGCAGCGCTGTACAATGTGTGTTATTATTATTTATATATCGCCGTCATACTCCGCAGCGCTGTACAATGTGTGTTATTATTTATATATCGCCGTCATACTCCGCAGCGCTGTACAATGTGTGTTATTATTATTTATATATCGCCGTCATACTCCGCAGCGCTGTACAATGTGTTATTATTATTTATATATCGCCGTCATACTCCGCAGCGCTGTACAATGTGTGTTATTATTATTATTTATATATCGCCGTCATACTCCGCAGCGCTGTACAATGTGTGTTATTATAATTATTTATATATCGCCGTCATACTCCGCAGCGCTGTACAATGTGTGTTATTATTATTTATATATCGCCGTCATACTCCGCAGCGCTGTACAATGTGTGTTATTATTATTTATATATCACCGTCATACTCCGCAGCGCTGTACAATGTGTTATTATTATTATTTATATATCGCCGTCATACTCCGCAGCGCTGTACAATGTGTGTTATTATTTATATATCGCAGTCATACTCCGCAGCGCTGTACAATGTGTGTTATTATTATTTATATATCGCCGTCATACTCCGCAGCGCTGTACAATGTGTTATTATTATTTATATATCGCCGTCATACTCCGCAGCGCTGTACAATGTGTGTTATTATTATTTATATATCGCCGTCATACTCCGCAGCGCTGTACAATGTGTGTTATTATTATTATTTATATATCGCCGTCATACTCCGCAGCGCTGTACAATGTGTGTTATTATTATTTATATATCACCGTCATACTCCGCAGCGCTGTACAATGTGTGTTATTATTATTATTTATATATCGCCGTTATACTCCGCAGCGCTGTACAATGTGTTATTATTATTATTTATATATCGCCGTCATACTCCGCAGTGCTGTACAATGTGTGTTATTATTTATATATCACCGTCATACTCCGCAGCGCTGTACAATGTGTGTTATTATTATTTATATATCGCCGTCATACTCCGCAGCGCTGTACAATGTGTGTTATTATTATTTATATATCGCTGTCATACTCCGCAGCGCTGTACAATGTGTGTTATTATTATTTATATATCGCCGTCATACTCCGCAGCGCTGTACAATGTGTGTTATTATTATTATTTATATATCGCCGTCATACTCCGCAGCGCTGTACAATGTGTTATTATTATTTATATATCGCTGTCATACTCCGCAGCGCTGTACAATGTGTGTTATTATTATTTATATATCGCCGTCATACTCCGCAGCGCTGTACAATGTGTGTTATTATTATTTATATATCGCCGTCATACTCCGCAGCGCTGTACAATGTGTTATTATTATTTATATATCGCCGTCATACTCCGCAGCGCTGTACAATGTGTGTTATTATTATTTATATATCGCCGTCATACTCCACAGCGCTGTACAATGTGTGTTATTATTTATATATCGCCGTCATACTCCGCAGCGCTGTACAATGTGTGTTATTATTATTTATATATCGCCAGCATACTCCGCAGCGCTGTACAATGTGTTATTATTATTATTTATATATCGCCGTCATACTCCGCAGCGCTGTACAATGTGTGTTATTATTATTTATATATCGCCGTCATACTCCGCAGCGCTGTACAATGTGTTATTATTATTTATATATCACCGTCATACTCCGCAGCGCTGTACAATGTGTGTTATTATTATTATTTATATATCACCGTCATACTCCGCAGCGCTGTACAATGTGTGTTATTATTTATATATCGCCGTCATACTCCGCAGCGCTGTACAATGTGTGTTATTTCTATATATCGCCAGGTTCCCGCTGAGCCTCCATTTCTGAGAGGCTTGCACCCCTACGCAGGAAGCTGTGGCCCCCATGACCCCTGCTGCGGAATCCCTGTACAGCCTCGCGTGACCCTTCGTTACGTGGCTGGAGTTTGTGCAGAGCGTCTGCGGACTCAGCAGACAGGGGGTTAATTCAGCCGCAACCATAAATCATCGCCAGCGCATGCACAAGGGAGCCTTGTGAGGCACAGGGGCCCGGGGTGGCCCGTGGCCACAGGAGAGGATTGTGTGACTGTAGGACCCCCCATGTACCTAACCTATTTAACTCTTTACTGACAGAGCAAACATTCTGGAATTCTATGGGTTAATCCAATTTCCTTTCATGAACAGAAGCGGAGACCCCAAAATGAAATGTCAGGAGACGGGGGGGCTCAGCCTCTCCCCAGCCCGGGGGTCTGCGGGGTAAACATTCCTGAGACCCGTCAGCTCTGTGGCTTCCAATGAGAGGCGGCACAGGAGCTCGCAATCGGTCCGCAATCCTGTTTATGCATCGTATATAGTCACTGAAAGACAGACAGACGGCAACAGACAGACAGACAGAGAGAGAGACAGCGAGACGGAAACAGACAGACAGAGAGAGCTCACTGATACCGGCTCTTTCCGTCCCCGGCTGCGGGGGTCCCGCTTTATTTCTCGCCTGCAGCACTGAGAGGGTCCGGCACCCACAGCCCAGAACCAATCAGATGCAGTATAAGCTCAACTCAAACAGAACGCAGGGGGGCTCCCCGTACCGGTACCACCAGTACCACCCAGCAAAACCAGTACCACCAGTACCACCCAGCAAAACCAGTACCACCAGTACCACCCAGCAAAACCAGTACCACCAGTACCACCCAGCAAAACCACTACCACCAGTACCACCCAGCAAAACCAGTAAAAAAACAGGACCTACACACTGCCGGTACACATCACATCGAGACCAACACACTGCCGGTACACATCACATCGAGACCAACACGCTGCCGGTACACGTCACACCGAGACCTACACACTGCCGGTACACATCACACCGAGACCAACACGCTGCCGGTACACGTCACACCGAGACCTACACGCTGCCGGTACACGTCACACCGAGACCTACACGCTGCCGGTACACGTCACACCGAGACCTACACGCTGCCGGTACACGTCACACCGAGACCTACACGCTGCCGGTACACGTCACACCGAGACCTACACGCTGCCGGTACACGTCACACCGAGACCTACACGCTGCCGGTACACCCCGTCCCAGGATCCTTTCTGTGCTCCTTTTACTGCCTTCTCTGCTGTTTCTGTAAATGTGTTTTGGGTCGCACAGGATGGTGCACGTTTAGCGTGTCCTCACACACACGTGACCGCGCAGCTTTATACTGGGCCACTGAATCCTGCCACCCCCCCCAGCGCCCGGTACGTGGCAAACGTGAAAACCCCGACACAGTAATCCCCCCCAAACACCCCCAACATTCAAGTGGGAAGAACTTTACAGAAGCCGCTGGGCTCACGGGCACCATCAGTGTGCACGGCTCACACTACACGCGTGTCTCAAGCACCACAGCTTATCACGCTGCTCGCTACTGTCACACACACCACGGACACGCTGCTCACTACTGTCACACACACCACGGACACGCTGCTCACTACTGTCACACACACCACGGACACGCTGCTCACTACTGTCACACACATCACAGACACGCTGCTCACTACTGTCCCACACATCACAGACACGCTGCTCACTACTGTCACACACACCACGGACACGCTGCTCACTACTGTCACACACACCACGGACACGCTGCTCACTACTGTCACACACACCACGGACACGCTGCTCACTACTGTCACACACACACGGACACGCTGCTCACTACTGTCACACACACACGGACACGCTGCTCACTACTGTCACACACATCACAGACACGCTGCTCACTACTGTCCCACACATCACAGACACGCTGCTCACTACTGTCACACACACCACGGACACGCTGCTCACTACTGTCACACACATCACAGACACGCTGCTCACTACTGTCCCACACATCACAGACACGCTGCTCACTACTGTCACACACATTACGGACACGCTGCTCACTACTGTCACACACACACCACGGACACGCTGCTCACTACTGTCACACACACCACGGACACGCTGCTCACTACTGTCACACACACCACGGACACGCTGCTCACTACTGTCACACACATTACGGACACGCTGCTCACTACTGTCACACACACACCACGGACACGCTGCTCACTACTGTCACACACACACCACGGACACGCTGCTCACTACTGTCACACACACCACGGACACGCTGCTCACTACTGTCACACACACCACGGACACGCTGCTCACTACTGTCACACACATTACGGACACGCTGCTCACTACTGTCACACACACACCACGGACACGCTGCTCACTACTGTCACACACACCACGGACACGCTGCTCACTACTGTCACACACACCACGGACACGCTGCTCACTACTGTCACACACCACGGACACGCTGCTCACTACCGTCACACACGCACAGTAATGCATGTGCAATGCTCACAGATACAGATAAAAACGTGGATACACGGTCAGTTTTGCTACACGCAGATACACAAAGTGGAAAAAAATGCACCCCACAGACAGACACGCAGATATATGACACGGGCAGACACACGCACAGACACACGCACAGACACACGCAGGAGATGCTCCCTCCTGTCACAAACACTGCCACCGACAGAAACAATACACAAACCCCAGTGACATCAACCCATATCCAGACACGTACACACACACGTATACATGTAACACACACATAGACACACAGCCACACACACGCATACATGTAACACACACACACAGCCACACACACGCATACAAGTAACACACACACGCATACATAGTCATACATACAGATACACACACGTAAACACACACACGCATACATAGTCATACATACAGATACACAGTACATACACAGACACCGGGATACAGGCACTGGATGCTCCATCCTGTCATAACGTTACACAAACAGCAACACACAATGACACGGGTGACACGCAAGGGTGACACGCTCGCACACGGGTGACACGCTCGCACCCTGTCACAGGACAGGCTCTGCTCCCTGACACCCCAATACCGGCCATAATGACTGATGGAGCCCCCAAAACCCTCACACAAAACACGGGCATCAGACTCCCCATCCCCCAACAGGGGCCCACAGGGGCCCCAATCCCATCAATCAGAGCCCCAATTACCATCACCATCGGTCCCTCAGCCCCATCACTAGGATCTGTAATACCCCATCAGCACCCGGCCCCGGCCCCGCCGCCCCCGTTACCTGTGCGGTAAAAGGCCTCCACGTCCGCGTCCGGGCCGCCCTCCTCTGCCCCCTCCATGTCCGGGCTGTGCGGGGGTCCCGGGGCTGCAGCCGCTGCCGGTGCTCAGATCGGGGGGAGCTCCCGGAGCCGCCTCTCTCCGCTCAGCTCCTCGCCCTCCCTCTATTGTTCGCATCATCTCCCTCCTCCCCCTCTCCTCTCCCTCCTCCCCTGCAAGTGACGGCGACTCCCACACTGAGTGTCAGCTCCGCGGGACAAGACCCTCACTCAACACTACCCCCTGTACTGCGCGCCCCCCAACCCTGCATGTACCCCAACACTGTCTCCCCCAACACTGTCTCCCCAACACTGTCTGTACCCCAACACTGCCTCCCTAACACTGTCTGTACCCCAACACTGCCTCCTCGACACTGTCTGTACCCCAACACTGCCTCCCCAACACTGCCTCCCCAACACTGTCTCCCCAACACTGTCTCCCCCAACACTGCCTCCCACAACCCTGTCTGTACCCCAACACTGCCTCCCCAACACTGCCTCCCCAACACTGTCTGTACCCCAACACTGCCTCCCCCAAATCTGTTTGTACCTCAACACTGCCTACCCCCCAATATTGCCTGCAATGTCCCCCAAAATTGCCCATTACTGCCTGTACCCCAACACCGCCCCCAATAATGCCTGCCCCACCACTGCATGTACCCCAATGCTGCCCCAACACTGTTTGTACCCCAACACTGCCTGCCCTCAATACTACCAGCCCCCCCAAAACTGCCTGCCCCCAACACAGCCTGCACCTCAACATACCAGATAGATTGCCAGCTCTGTAGGACGGGATTACACTCCAACACAAAGTATTGCCCCCCCAACTCTGACCGCTTCCCACCGATTTTCAGAGGGGTAACTAAATCCCCGTTACGCGCCCTGAGCTGGAAACTGCCCCCTCTGTATGGCCCCCACCCTTCTGCCACTAATGGATGCTACCAGTGGGGGGGTGTTAATTCCCCCCCCCCCCGGCCCCTGGGGGACAATTTCACCTGCAGCTAAACATGGCTGGATGAGCAAACTGCATGCGCAGGTCAAATATTAACCCTTTAATATCCCATCACACACATCTTTTTGCAGAGACTCACTAATGGTTCTAATAACGGTCGTTATGGAAACCGTGACTTGTCAGGTGGTAAAGATATTCTGAATGGAGTCACCTGTATTCAAGCAGAGATTCCAGCTGTGATAAAGAAGGGAGAAGAGCACCAATCAGGAAGCTCAGATATCATTAAATCAGAGGAGACTGTGTGACCCCGAGAATCTGCCCCTTCACCCCGAGACTGGGGTAAAGACCCTGAGAATCTGCCCCTTCACCCCGAGATTGGGGTAAAAAACCCTGAGAATCTGCCCCTTCACCCCGAGACTGGGGTAAAAACCCTGAGAATCTGCCCCTTCACCCCGAGACTGGGGTAAAGACCCTGAGAATCTGCCCCTTCACCCCGAGACTGGGGTAAAAAACCCTGAGAATCTGCCCCTTCACCCCGAGATTGGGGTAAAAAACCCTGAGAATCTGCCCCTTCACCCCGAGACTGGGGCAATAACCCTGAGAATCTGCCCCTTCACCCCGAGACTGGGGTAAAAACCCTGAGAATCTGCCCCTTCACCCCGAGACTGGGGTAAAAACCCTGAGAATCTGCCCCTTCACCCCGAGACTGGGGTAAAAACCCTGAGAATCTGCCCCTTCACCCCACACCCGGAGGTTGGGTTAACCCCCGATACTCGTTATACAAACGCATCCTCGATAGGTCTCTGCCAGCTCCGGGCTTCTTGTGGCCCCAAGCAGAGTAAATACCAGGGGCCCGTATGTAACGCATGATGGATTTAACATGTTACGGCCACCTGCGGTCTGGCTTGGAGTGATGGGACGGGGATTACCCCACCGGGAGTTTTCTAAATGCGCTGCCCCCGACATCCCGCCTTATTAATCCTTTAATAGCCAATCGTGAAGATTCTGTGTCTTACCCAATTGGCTCTTATGCTGGTCGTCGTGGAAACCTTGACATGTCATTATTTAAAGATACATGTAATTGAGTCACCTGCATTCAAGCAGGAATATCAACCATAACATTCTGGGAGCAAAAGCACCAACTGGGAGTCTTTTCTATGATCCCAGCGGGGAGAATAGGAAGGAGTCAGACTGTGACCCCCAGAATCTGCCCCGTTACCCTGAGACCATGAGATTGGGGAAATACCCCTGGCACTCGGGGTAACCCCCAGATTCACGGATCTGCGTTTACTCTCCGGCTTAAGGATGGACATTTTATCTGTGATTAGGAGCCGTCGGCTCAACGAATGTCAGGAAAACTAAGCAGCCCCCCATCCTACAACTTCAGCGCAGGCATTTCAGGGGTTAACCTGACACAGAGGACATGGTATATAATATATATATATAACCCTTGTGCTGCCACGCTCTGCATGATTTGCTGCAGTTTAAAGTCTTGCTGCCCAAGAAATCCCACGTGGATGGCGCCCCCTAGAGGGCAGTGTGATAGAAGCACCCCGTTTACACATGAAGGGTTAAAGATAGAGAAAAAATGATTAGAAACCCTTCATGAAAACATGGCGACTGGACGCTGCTCTGTGCCGACGCGGAGTCGGTGTCAGTCCGTCTGTCTCTCCCGCCGTAAAGACTCAGATCTTAATCAGTCGCTGGTCTCGTCTTAGATTCAGGAGCCGTCTATCCCATGCATGTTTAATCCCCTCACTGTATTACCCCTCTACCACCTCTGCTGGGAGGCTGTTCCACCTATCCACCACCCTCTCCATCCTTTCTCTCCGTGACAGTTTTCCAGTGATATGCTGTTGACACAGTGGTACTGTCCCTTTAAGGCCTATGGCCATCCTGTGTCATTGAGCTACAGTCTGTGGTGCTGGGAATCCTGAGCTTGGGTTATATCGCCCCCTGCTGACCGGCGGGGGTCTCACAGCTCTTCTGCTAATTCCTGGTTACGTTGGGGAATTTCGTGCTCCGAATTACTGGGAAAAACACTGAATTGGTAATTATAATAATTCAATGTCTCGTAAAACGTGTGCCAAGCGGCATCCGAGCGCCACCCGCACACGGGACCCGAGCGCCCCCCCCCCAAAAAAAAATATGGCAACTTCAGGGCGAGAAAACGTTAATCATACAGAGATATTTTATTCCCGATACAAAAGAACGTCTCGTTATATCGAGCGCACCTTCAGAGCCAACCGTGAACCGCATCACGCTACATGTAAAAACACATGCTATGTTATATGTTATTATGTGTTATTGTATGTTATATGCTATGTTATATGTTATTGTATGTTATATGATGTTATGTTATTACATGTTATATGTTAGTGTATGTTACTATATGCTATGTGTTATTGTATGTTATATGTCATTGTATGTTATGTTATTATATGTTATACGCTATGTTGTATGTTATTGTATGTTATATTATATATGTTATGTGTTTTTGTATGATATATGTTATTATATGTTAAATGTCATTGTATGTTATGTTATTATATGTTATACGCTATGTTGTATGTTATATTATATGTTATTGTATGTTATGTGTTATTGTATGTTATATGTTATTATATGTTATGTGTTATGTTATATATGTTATATGCTAGAATATGTCATGATGTGTTATATATCATATCTTATACGTTGTCTGATATGTTACATGATATGTTATATGTAATTATATGTTACATGCGTCGATATGTTATGATATGTTATATTTGTTACATGTTACCATACGTCATGATGTGTGATGATGATATTGCTGATAAATACCACAGCCCTGCACAAGGTTAAATAATTATCGGAGGCATAAGAGACGGTCACAGCCCCGGGCGAGAGCGCTCGCAGCGGCTCAATTAGATAAACGTCAGATGAAAATCCAATCGCTATTAACAAGAACTTCGGACCCGGACGCGTCCCGCCAGCTCAGGCCACGGAAACCTCGAGCCAGCAGCCGACTGGCGGCACCGGCGACTAATTATTAACCCAACGCGCTCCGCAGCGCTGTACAGTCTCAATACGGGCTGCTTAATGACAACGTAAGAGCTTGAATCTGCCAATCAGCGCGGGGGGGGGTGCACAGGGTTCTGAATATAAGCACAGCCTATGCCATCTGATCAGACCCCCGCACACAGCGTTCCCGGGGGCAGCGCTGGAGTATATCACATGCACACGAAATACCGGGGGGGCAGGAGAAGGGGCAAATGCATTGGGGGGGGGCTATCATATTATTAATATTCATTGTACTCTATAACATTTACACTATATAGGTGAGGAGGGCCCTGCGCACAGGAGCTTACAATCATATACGTTAAAGTGCATGTGGTGGCCGGCATGGCCCTTTAAGCAGCGACCCCTCTGTATCTCCCGCTCGGCTCCTCCAGCTCTCGAACTTCACTCAATTAGCGCGGCGTCTTTTATCCGCGGCGGCTCCGCTTCCCTCTCCCGCTCGCTCACATCCGAGTCTTCTCTCCTTGAAGTCAGCCGGCTCCAGTTCTTCCTCCCCTGACCCGCTCCGCCTCGACTAACTTCCATGTTTCCTTTTTTCTTCTGGTTTTCAGTTCCCTCTTTTGATGCTGAGCTGCGGATAGGGCTGCATTTGCTTTGAGCTTCTGAAAGCCCCGCAGCCGGAATATCGCCTCTGATCTTCCTTCCTATTGTACCTCTTTACTAATCGTTCTGCCACGCGCAGCACGCGGTATACCCACAGCGGCGGGGCGGAAGCTTCAACTACTCCCGCCAAGATCTTATGTAAAGAATAAGCCGGTTTACTTACTTGCGGCTCCTGCGGGGTCGTGTTAACCCCGTGTGTGTCAGAGGGCTGGGCAGTGCATTATGGACCCCAGAGGTATTCCATGTTACCCCAGAGGTGGGCAGCGAGGAGCCCTCGGCGGTTGAGCGCAACTCCATCCCGCCTCAAAGGCTTCTTCTCAGTTAAAGCGTTAATTTCGTAGAATCTGCCCAAACTCATCATAACCGGCACATGGACACAAAATCAGACATTCTGGGGCGTAGGGTGGAACCCGGCGTAACACGCTTCGTACAGACACTTCGATTCTTTTGGAAATGTTTATGCGACAGAAGCCATCCGCGAGGCGGCCATCTTTATTCCCAAACAGGGTCAGGGCGCCACAACACGGCTCGCAGGGGAGCAGCTTTTATTGAAAAACAGTCTGGAAACGGGGGGATACAGTGAAAACTTAAAGATGAGCGGGGCATTTAGGAGAATAATGGGGTTTGTTTACCCCGTTTAATTTATAAAGCCGCTTCCTGCCGTTTCTATACACATTATCGGGGCTTTTAGGGCTGTAGAACCCTGCGATGCCCTCATACCCAGCAAACATTCTGACCTCCTAGGGACCTGACAGACAAAACAGGGACCCTGCTAGAGAGTAACTCCAAATATAAGATGTTTACCCCCTACCAGGGATAAATTAAGTCTTTACATAGAATGCTCCGGAGCCATGCTTTGTGTGGGCAAAACGCCCTACCTATAAATGGCTCCCTCGGATCTCTGCAAATGCTTGTTACCATGGGGATCGACGCTCTTCTTCCCGCTTTTATGCGCGCGATATGCGAACTTCCGGCTGCCGTTGGTCTCTAAGGAAACACTTCCGGCTTGTGCTTGACAGGAGACTTGAGGATGGCAAGAGCTGGTGGCAGAGCCGGCAAGGTAAGGGCCCCGGGCTCAAAATAACACGCTAAGGGCACTGAGGGAGATGGGGAGGAATTAGACTGAGAATGAAAGAAAGTGAGCGGGGCGGGCAAATAGATAAAACGGGTCAGACACAGAGAGGATGGGGGGGCAAATAGATAAAACGGGTCAGACACAGAGAGGATGGGGGGGGCAAATAGATAAAACGGGTCAGACACAGAGAGGATGGGGGGGGCAAATAGATAAAACGGGTCAGACACAGAGAGGATGGGGGGGCAAATAGATAAAACGGGTCAGACACAGAGAGGATGGGGGGCAAATAGATAAAACGGGTGAGACACAGAGAGGATGGGGGCAAATGGATAAAACGGGTCAGACACAGAGAGGATGGGGGGCAAATAGATAAAACGGGTGAGACACAGAGAGGATGGGGGGGGCAAATAGATAAAACGGGTAAGACACAGAGGGGATGGGGGGCAAATAGATAAAACGGGTCAGACGCAGAGAGGATGGGGGGCAAATAGATAAAACGGGTCAGACACAGAGGGGATGGGGGGGCAAATAGATAAAACGGGTCAGACGCAGAGAGGATGGGGGGCAAATAGATAAAACGGGTCAGACACAGAGAGGATGGGGGGCAAATAGATAAAACGGGTCAGACGCAGAGAGGATGGGGGGCAAATAGATAAAACTGGTCAGACACAGAGAGGATGGGGGGGCAACGTCACTGAAACAGAGTCAGGGGGCAAATAGACTCGGAGGAAGCCCTGCGGGCAGTTTATCGGTTTTTACTTTTCAGAAAATTGTGTGTGAACCCGATTTACACCCGAGGATTTCAGCTCATTTTACCTCATTTTACGTGAGCTGTGACTCAGTCTATGGACGCAGTCGCCCGGTCCGTGTTATGGTCCGTGTTATGGTCCGTGTTATGGTCCGTGTTATGGTCCGTGTTATGTGAAGTATAATCCTCTGAGTCTCTGCTCCAGGTGGTTTCTTCCGCGCGGCTGGCGGGACCGGCTCGACTGTCAACCGCTAAAAAACGGTATGGAATGTTTGGTTTATTTGCACTAAAATATCATTTCTGTGAGAAATAATGGTAACGAGCGACGTTTTACGTAGACAGCTCTCTGCAGAGACATTTGTTAAATTCCTAGATTTTGGGGAAAAAAATCCCTGTAAAAAGTGCAAATGACATCTTTAGCAACGGATGTTGTGCCTTTTCTGGGGCGGTAATGCGCATGCACAACCTCAGACTCGCGTTTGTACTTTACAGGCTCACAACAAGGAAAGTGTCCGCCGCGTCTGTGGATTCTGGCTACTCGTTGTACTCCACGGACTCCGAGGACCAGGTAAGGTCACGTTATGGAAAGTATGTTCTGTGTTTTCACCTCTGTGCCTCGTGGCTGCTGGCTGACGATGCAGCGAATGAAGCCGTTCAGGTGAGAGCGCCGACTCCAATAGGTTCCCGTTCATCTGTGGCTGTGTTCAGCACCGTGGCGTGGTTGGCGTGGAAGCTTCACTGTCTGATGCGATAATGTGAGCGGAGAGAACGAGATCTCACATAATCATCATCATTATCCACGTGCCCTGTTAAAATACATTTTCCTCATAGCGGCCCCCTCGGTGATACAGAGAAAGTATTTTGAATTTGAAGTTGTTTTTAGTCCAAGATGATCATTCTGAATCTACCGAGCGTCAGATTATGTTCCCACATTGAAATAAATCTATCGCCAGCGCCATGGTCGGCCCCGTATGTACGTTTTGTGCTAATATTGCAGGTTCAGGTTATAAACAAAGGACTGGATCGCTGCGCTGCTTTGCTGCAGGACATTCTCCAGAATGATGTTAAAGGTGCAGTTTGATTTATAACTCGGGGGTTGGGGGGGGCATTGGGGTGATGCCCAGATCCATCCATTAACACATCCTTTGAATGCAGACAACACACGGCAGAATCCGGCTCACCGGACAGCGTTTCCACGAGGCGGTGCCAGGCCACCTGCTGCAAAGGTGAAAAAAAACCTCACAAAGAAAACAACCACCGCTTCGCACGTTCACAAGGAAATAGGTGGGTGCACATTATGGCAGCCCACCAATGTGTACAGATACTTCATTATTTATGGCTGCCACATAAACTACCGGGTTGAAATGTATGGCTGCTGTCATTTTCACATTGTATGGCAGTACCCGGTATCACTATACAGTGCAGCCTGTCTATTATCCATAGACTGTCCTGTCCATTATTGGCACCACATTGGATTTTGGGCCTGTTGGTACCCGTTATGCCAGGAAACTCTTTGGTGTTCTGCTTTTAGGACTTGATTAGGATGAGGTGTCCCGAGGGATAATTCAGCAAGCGTGGGTGCGGTTTGAGTTTGTTTGCATGGTGTCAACACTGCCTTCTCTGCCCCTTTAGTGTCTGTGAAGCAATGTGTGCCCCCTGCAAGGCATAACTCTGAGGTAAAGCCCACCGGTTCATGCGGCCCGCCTCGTGTGCCCTCTCCGCATTCCCCAGTCGCTCAGCCAGCACTCTGTGAACACGTCCAGACGCGGATGTCTCGTCTGAAGCTGGATCAGGGTATGATAGACTTTATGCATTCTTGGGGTAAAAGTTTTTTGGGCAGTCACTGTGATTCTCATGTTATTCTGATCTGTAGGTCCTGACAGCGTTACCCTCTATAACTATCGTTTGCCTTGTTCCACGCCAGCATTGTCCCCTCAACACACAAGCAATCCCCAGGTGGGTAGCAGTAAGTGTGGATTTTATATAATAAAGGAGTAGGAATCTGTCTTCGTTCTACTGATAAACGTTTACTTTTATTTTTGTAGGGCTGTGGCCATAACGGTTACCACCAAGTCCTGCCACAAGGGGGAGCAGCTGTCTTTCCGTCCAGCTTGGCCACTACTGGCCCTGTTCCTCCTGCCGTGTGTTATGTGACAGCACCTGGACAGCACGGTTCACCCGTCCCCGCTGGCTGCCCACAAACCTACCAAGCCAACACATTGCCGAACCTCAGCGACACACAGATCAGAGAATCGGACCTACTTCAATGTGTGGCGGCCCACTTGGCTCAGCTACAGCACTCGGCAACCATCAGACGCGATATTCAAAAACCAGCGTATGCAGCAGACCCCACTTCTGAAAGGGACGAGCCCGCCAAGGACACAGATGAGCTCTCCAGTGAAGAAGACAACCACATCGCCTTAAATGTGGCTCCTGGGCAAGACATCAGCTGCCAGACGAGCTTTGACAAGAGCTTCAAGCCCAAAAAGAGCAGCCCAGAGAAAAAAATTAAAACCGTGAAATATCTCCTTGGAGAGATAAAGTCTTTGGTGGCAGAACAAGGTAGGGAGGCCTTTATGTCCAATGCTTTTAAAACATTTGCCTCCATCCGGGTGTTTTACTAACTCCTCCTGCCCAGAGATGCCCCCCATCAGGGCAAAACTCCCTAAAATATTATTCTGGTCACAATCGCCAATAAGTGTCGCGTTTGAGGCTGCTGCTGCCCTCTAGGTGTCCCAGTAATCAGCCGCTTTTACTCTTAGCTGTAAGTTTCTTTGTGCGTTTGATCCGTTGCAGGGAATGGCTTTTCTAGTGCTTTGTTCTGCCCGGCAGTAAGCGTTTCATTCTAGCGCTAACGCAGGTTCTACCTTCCTGGCAGATGACGGAGACGCCTTTCGGCTGATTGCAGAGCTGGAGCGCAGTTTGTCTTTGCTGCCCGCTGTAGTTGGAAGCACGAATGTTCATGCAGAAATCGCTCTGGCCCTCCAGCCGCTGAGAAGCGAGAACGCTCAACTCCGGAGGTAGAGGATTTTAGTTTTTAAAACATTTTATTATAAGCAGCAAGCAAAAAGATTTGGACAAAATAATACAATAAGCAATGTTTTCTGTCTCTTAGTTATGACTTTATTTCTTTTTATGTACACTTGGAGGGGCTTGGATACATTTTCTTGGGGTCCTCAGAGGCACATTCATGTCCTTTCTTTTCTTCCAATGCAATTTTAGACGCTTGAGGATTCTCAATCAGCAGCTCCGTGATTGTGAAAAACACTCGAGATCCGACTTTGAAGGTGAGTGTGTTATTTAACCATTTCAGTACGGCCGTGTGCACTTTAGCTGGGGATCTGTTTTAAGGCGCTTCGCCGTGTAACGGATCTCTTCATGCTGTTCCAGTGACCTCTCTTCAGTCCATGAATGTGACGTTACAGCACCAGCTGGCTGAGTCTCAGAAGAGCCTCGAATCTCTGCAGAGCAAAAATGAAGAGCTTCTGAAGATCATCGATACCCAAAGGGCTGAAAATAAAACGTTTGCTCAGATTATTCAGGAGAAGGAGCGAGAGGTGCTGGGAGTACATCAACAAAACGAGATAGCGGCTACACGAGCCAAGATAGGCAAGTGTGCCAACGGAAGTGGGGACTCCAATCACTGCCCCGGGGACTAAGGACCAACATCGGGCTCTGTGGCATTGCCCCCCTAATTGTCCAAAAGGGGCTTTTGTGTAAATGTTGGTTATCGCTTGTGACTCTGAGTCATCCGGCCGTTTTTTGACCTGTTTGGGATAGCGGTTCGGCCAAATTCCTAAACACTGAATGTTTATTAGTTCCAAAGAAGGTGGCCATAAACAGATATTCTGGTCCTTGTTGTTGCGTGTTGTGGATAGTGTGTGTGTGTGTAACAGGTTTATGACAGGAGACTATTCCATGTCCCGAACAGGCTAAACATACAGACGACCCCCTGCCCACGTGGTACATTTTGGGTTGTGATGTTTGGCTCAGCAACTTTTGTTCTCTTTCAGATCTTGAAGAGGCTTTGGGGAAAATGAAAGGCGTTCAGTTTAAACTGGAATCCGCAGAAAAGGAAAATCAGATTTTAGAAATAACCCTGCGTCAGAGGGACACGGAAGTGAGCCGGCTCAGGGAGCTGACCAGGTAATGGGCCGGGGTTATTACTAACGAGGTAGACGCCCACTGATTGTTTTAATGAGTCTAATTTTGGCCATTTATGATGTCATCAGTGGCATGTGCACAGGGACATTCCTGTAGATAAAAATGGATGCCTGTCTCATTCTGAGACATTATAGCATGCTCCAAAAATGTCTGTAATAAACCCAAAATAAAACAAATACTCCACACGTACTCCTCGACCCGTGCAGGTTGTATAATGCTGTGCGTTTCTGTCCACAGGACATTGCAGGGTAGTATGGCAAAACTGCTATGCGACCTCAGGAAGGACAGCGGTAAAACAAAGTCCGGGAACACTCTGACGCAGTCTCTTCTGGACAGTTATGAGAAGCAGCTGCAGGAGGATCCGTGTCCCGCGAGCACGTCTGTAATCAGTTACCTGAAGCAACTGGAGACGGACCAAGTCCTCCCCAGCACCGAGCCGATCTTTGCTGCGAAGCCTAGTCCCTGTGACATCGCTGCAAAGAGCTCCAAGCGGTGCGCGGCTCTGGCTCTTCCAGCCAGTAAGGCTCCTGACCATGCGCGCCAAAACACTAACAGCTTCCGGCCGCCCTCCACCCGGCGTCCTGAAACCCACCGATCGGATGCGGGGAGCGGCTCCTGCATGTCCCTTTATGATGAGTACAAACCCGATGAGACTTCTTACCTACCGCTGGCCAGCACCCCCCAAAAAGCAACAGTGGTCAAAGACCAAATGCGCATGTGCACCCCACCCAGAGCTGGCCCCGGGGCCAGAGACTATGAGACCAGCTGTACGTACACAAAGCCCCTTGGGTTTGAGGTAGCGGGGGATTTAGAGACAGCTCGAGACTTTAAGCTGTCCCTGCAGAATTTCTCACAGAATTTAGAGCGGAGCGTAAGGGCCGACGAAGCCAATTCCAAGACGGAGCCTCTGAAAAAGGCTGTAGCCGGCCGACCATCCGCGGTGCATCCTCCCGGCACGGGGCTTGAGGATCGGCATCCCGACCACTCCATGTATGAGCTGCTCTCAGCGAAGTCCGACTGGACCGTGACCACGTTCTCCACGTTCACCTCCCACGACGAGCAGGATTTCAGGACCGGCCTGGCGGCTCTGGATGCCAATATAGCAAAATTACAGAGGACGTTGCAGGCTGGAGCAGCAAAAAAGTGACGTCTGAACCTTTCCTAAAAGTTAAATTATTGTGATTTTTCCAAGTGTTTTTTTATAATAAATATTTTTGTGTGGCTTCTATGAACTCGTTTTATATACCAATTAATTCACGGCCTTGAACAGAATGCAAGTTTTAACACTTGAATTGTTTATTTCTTATGAAAACGCAAACGTGGCCAATGTTCCATGATTTATTTTGGTCCCCAGTCATACATGTAGTAAACGTGTTCCAGCTTAACAGATCCCCCATCAGACTCAGGCTGCTCCACAATGGGGGAGACATATTACGGTTTCTCTAATCTACGAAGAAAAAGTTTTTCACAAATAAGGGCAATCGTGTTTCTGTTACATCCAGATTATTACGCCGGCGGGAAGTCAGGGAGATCCTCAGATATCGCGCTTAAATATCACGCGCCTGAGAGGAAGAGGAGAGGACCGCGATCATCCTGAAAGCTACGGAGCGATAAGGAGCAGGAATGCCTGGAATCCTCACCAAAGAGCGCATTCGAGAAATTCCAACAAAACCCTCGTCTTTCCTTTATTCCCAATTTAACCCCCAAACCGTGGACCAAAGTCACATGGATCCAGGAAACGGGCCGCAGGATCCGGTACTTATAGAATAAAATATCTACCATAACGCACAGGACCAAATCCAGGGATCCCGGCGGCCGCGGGGTTCGATTGGTCGGTAAATAATCTGCTTGTCTGGAGAGATTATAAAATCTATAGAATAAAAATAGCCGTCTCTAAAAACCAGACTGCTTCACGCGTCACGGATCAGGACCCGGTCTTTAAACCGAGCGCTAGATCCAGAATACAGGAAATGGGATCATCCACAAAACAATCTATGGATCACAACCAATCTAGCCCCCCCCACAAATCGAGCCTCAGGCCCCTGAGAGCCGTAGTGGATGCGTGGTTTGGCGTCCTCCCCGCATCTAACCATCACTTTTGGGGTTCGTGCATTTATTTGCAGCGGGGGTCTCTCCCACACAGAAAGTTGCAGCCGCCACGAAGCCCGACATTCGAGATCACAAGATGTTGGGTGTTTAGTAAATAGACACAAATTAGGTAATTTTCGGTTTATTATTTTTACTCTCCAAACAAAACCATTACATCCAATAACAGCCCAGCACAGCACCGAGTAAACCTCCGCCGTTACATCAGAAATAAATATTTACACGGAAACGAAGTGATATAAAGGGCCGATTTCCCCTCCTTCTGGGGTTTACATAGAAACATAGTTTTCTTGGAGGATCCTCACAAACAGCCAGGAAAGGAGAATTCCAAATATCTGGGGAGAGAAAAACAAAGTACGGTAATAAGCGGAGCCCCCGCCGTCCGTGACCGACGCGGACGCTGCTGTCTTTTTTTTTTGGGGGGGGGGTGTAAAGCCAAGGCGTAAAACTTTAGTCCAACTAAATCGTGCAGACCCCGGAGCGACACACGAAAGAGCTAAATACCCAGCATCCTCGCTGAATCCGTGCCGGGGGGGGGGGTTCAAAGTTTTAACGTCTCTACCTGGGAGATCCCGAGCCCCAGCGCCACGGCTCCGATGACACCGATGTGCTCAGATATCCAGCTCTTCATCTTCACAACGCAACCCTGCAAGACAAAGTCGCCAACCGGCGCACGTTTCCTGATCACCGCTGCGCACCTCGCACCGCAGTGATTTCCGCTGAAGGCAGCTCGAGTGGGGATCCGAGGAGGGGGCCACAGCGCACAAAATAACGAGCACACCCCCCCCCCCCATCACCCCCCCAGGGAGTTTGTTAGACACAATGTGCAAAATTTACTTTAAAAGCCGGTTACCAGATGTACGGATCACTTCCAACCGATACAAACACGGGATCAAGTGTTTAATATCCCATGATCTGAAGCCGAGCGGAGCTGGTAATCGGCCGCTCTTACCTCTTGGTATATTTTCTCCGTGTTCTCCAGGGGGTTCTCACCACACCTCGGCTGGACCCTCCTGCAGCAGCTTTGTGGCACCGACGTGGCAGACAAGGTGCTGGTGCTGTTAAGCCAGTCCGTAAAGTTGTTTGCACCACAGCAGAGGAACTATGTGTTTGGGGGTAAAAGGGGCCGATTAGAGCAATTGGATAAAATAAAGCAAGTGCGATACATACATGCCTGACGGAAGCCGCCACGCTTGTCCGTTTGGTGACCCCATTCAGCGTCCATCTACCTTAATCTGCCTGTAGCGGCCCCCCCCCGCAGCCGGATTGGAGATCTGGGTCCCCTAGGCACACGCCTATCGGGCCCTAATGGGTAATCAGGCTCTTCCATTAGCCTCTCTCTTCTAAAATAAGGAAGGCTGTGAAGGGCTTCAAATGAGGGGCCCTCAGGATCAATTCCCAGAGGCAATCAGTGAGCAATAGGGGGCGCTCTACACAACTGCACCTTGTTGGGAATAAGGGCCCTGCCGGCCCCCGGCCCCCCGCTCACCTCCTGCTGGACGTTATCCACAGCGTTGGTTATTTCTGGATCCAGTCTGTATTTGCCAAGAACCTTAAGAAATCTTTGAGAAACGTTACTCTGAAGCTGCCGAGAGAGAGAGAAACCGTCACAAAACAGCCAAAAAAAGGAGGACACGATGGCCGGGGGCCCAACCAATAAATAAAGCGATCTGCCCCGGGTAATGCCCCACAGACCGGTACATGGCTCTACGTGGGGCAGTAAGCGATGCTCACCCGGTCCCTGTAGGAGTACGCCGAGATCCCTACGATGACCTCCACCACGAAGATCACCAGCATGACGACCGAAAACTGGAAGGAAAGAGACGTTAGGCGGTTCCACGCGGCGCGGGGGCCGGAGGAGGACAGCCACGGCACAGTATGGCGCACGTACGCTTTTAACGAGGCTGCTGCTCTCTCTCAGGGCAGCCAGGGCTCCGAAGCCGGACAGGAAGAAGATGACCATCCCCACGATGGTCAGGACCAGGGGAGCCCCCGACGACGTCTCGGTCAAAATCACAGACACATCGGACAGCCTGAGCTGGACATACGCGCCCACGGAGATCAGCACCACGCCGGTCACCTGCCGACAAACCACCGGCACACAACAGGTTCGTAGGATATTATCAGGGGTAGTGGAGACAGGTGCTCGGATCACACGCGGACGCCTATATTCCCACCAACAAGACTGAAGGAAACCACCGCAAAGCCCACCGCAGACCCCAGAACCAAGAGAGCTGCTGGGGCCCCTGTGCGATTCGGGAGCCCCATGAACCCCAGGGTGCTGTCAGAGGGGGCAAAGATGGGGTTCATAACAGCAACCTGCCCTCAGAAGCTTAAATCCACCAGACAGCCTGCGCGGCCGCTTCCCGAGGCTCCTATCCCACGGGCTAACCCGGAACACTTGTGACCAGCCTCAGTAACCCCCCCCGACCAAAAGACCCCCGACCCAACACGAACCAGAACCAGAACCAGCGGCCGGACAGGGAGTTTAACGAGACACCAAAGAGTTAAACACACAAAACGAACATAAAACAGAAGAGCGGAAGCATCGCCTCTTACCCAAAAGATCAAAATAACGCAGAACAGAACGGCCTTAACGCAGAGCAGCCGGTCCGGGGGGCCGACCTTCTGCATGCTTCCACCTCCAAAGACTGCTCGTCACAAGAGCTAGCACTCCAGCCTGGGAGAGCACGGGGCACACATCTCTTATTAACGAGGCCCTCATTAATTAGAGGCCTGCCTTTAACCCTTCCCTTGCCAGGCGCTCCCTGATTTTACTGATCCGGTCTGGCCCTCACATTGATGAGGGAGCCGATTACCCCCCTGGGGGGGCAGGTATTATGGGCATAATGACCCCACACACTTATTATTTGGGGCACTTTGCAGCAATTCTTTAATTTTTGATATCTCTGGCGGTGGAATTTGATAGAATCGCGTCGGGTGGCGTCCGTCGCAAAACGAAAAGATCGATTGACTGAAATGTAATTTATCTTCAGGCTTTGAAGGGTTAAGGGGGCAATTTGCGGGCAGAAGCTTCTCTGCAGACTTTGGCTCCGTCGGGAATTTCGTGTTTTTTGGAAGACGTTATCAGATTCTTTGTTCCGTGTGAGAGGGAATCGCTGTCGATGTGCTCGGCGCTGCACATTATACAGCCACGTGTGTCCAGGAGCCTTGAAATGGGTATTTAGTTCGAGTCTTATGCCTCCTGGCGCTCAGAGGGTTAATGCATGTATTTTGGATCATACCTGACCTTTCCAGCCAAACATAATAAAGGCTGCCGGTGACATACGTGTTCGGCTACATACCACACGCAGGTAACAACACGTCAAACGCAGGTATCTGAAACAAACGGGCCATTCCAGAGCACTTCACCGATTAACCCTCTCCTGGCCGCCGCGGGGATCTGCCGGCTCCAGCCTCCGAACAATAAAAAACAGGAGATTTATCAACTTTATAAACAAATTCTACATCCGTGTAACACGCTTACACATTAACAAAACATATATGTGTTAGAAACCCCCCTTTATGTGTATCTCGTGAGGGCGGCTGCCTTAACTTCTTGTCCTCTGGATCTGCAGGATTATTCCTCCCCAGTAAGTCTCCCCTATTGTTAAGTTTCTGATTGTTGCTGATTGGTTCCGGCAGCCTTTGTAAGGGAGGGGGGCGGGGACTTCAGCACAGGAAGTGATCAGATAATGCTGGCTCTGCCGCATGTCCCGCATCATGTCCCCCCCCTTGTCTCCCTGCATGTCCCGCCGCATGTCTCCCTGTATATCCCGCATCATGTCCCGCCGCGTGTCTCCCTGCATATCCCGCATCATGTCTCACTGCGTGTGCCACCGCATGTCTCCCTGCATGTCCCACCCCATGTCTCCCTGCATGTCCCGCCGCATGTCTCCCTGCATATCCCGCATCATGTCTCACTGCGTGTGCCACCGCATGTCTCCCTGCACGTCCCGCCGCATCAGGTGCAGTTGCAGCATCACTAGCGCATTACATGTTACTGGCCGCTGCATGATGTCCCGGCCACACATCGTGCATCACCCACGTGCATCACCCACGTGCATCACCCCCGCTCGCCGCGTTGCACCGTTCTTGGCGCAGGTTCTGTTTTGGCCGCCGGTTCCAGACTTTGAAAGAAAATTGCGCAATCGCCTCTGCGTTTATAAATAATCCCCAAAAAACACATTCCACGCAGAAATATGTCACGTCCCGCGTGTGCCCGTATATGGGCTGCGCTCCCTGCGTGTGCATTGGCCGACGCAACGGTGCATCGCTTTACTTGCTACAATTAACCCCTCGCTACGTGAGGCGGACAGGAAAGGATCAGCCAGCCCCGGATTTAAAAAAAATGATAGATTTTGGCTCATTTTCCATCTGCCAGAATTCAATATATTTTAGTTGCGTTGGGAATTCTATCTATATATATATATAGTCCCCGACTCCACCCCCTTCACCTATATAACATGGGGGGGGGGTAAGCATTCCAGAGGCTTTTTCAGCTTCTATGGCAACAACCTATCAGCATTAAGCTGATTACACAGGAGCTTACAATCTAGTTTAGTTTCTGTGATAAATAAGCATTGGCGGAAAAAATAACTGATGCCGATTGGTGGAGGATTCGGCGGCGGGCGGGATGATTCTTCTGAAGCTGTTTAGTTATAAAAGGGTTAAATTCCGTAGAGGCTGTGGAGCAGCAGCTTTAGGATCAATGATTGACAGCTTTGGCACACGAGGTTCTGCAGCAGCTGAGTGATTGACAGATGCCGCCCCGGGGCTCACCCCCTCCTACTTCTCATCAGCAGTGAGAGAGTTAATGGAGGCGGAGGGTGCAGCTCCCGGGCCGGCCGCCAGGGGTCAGCGCGATCCCAGCGCACCTTCCCCGGGTAATTAACCGGCGATTTACCGGCTCCGCGGCACCGATCCATGCGGGTTATCTGCAGAGGGGCGCGGGGCTCGCACTCACCCCGGGCTGGGTCTCTCGGGGGCAGATTCTGGCGCTGATGGAGTTCAAGCTCTTGTACTGCTGGGGCTGCAGTGGATTGCAAGCTCTTGGAACAAGACCGTTGTCCTAGCGCCGGTGGCCGGGATATCTGCCCCAGCGGGGGGTTTGTGGCTCAGGGCAGCCTGTGCTGGACTCCTGGGCTGTTTTTGCCCCGTGCTGGATTCCGGTCTGGGGCCACCTGCTGGGCTCCTGAGATGCCCTCATTGCCCCAGGGATCCGGGTCCCGCAGACCTGGCAGGGGTCCCCGGGGTGGGAGAGGCTCCGGATCCGGCCCCCCCCCCGCACGTGTCTGGGAGGGAGGTGGGTTTTTAAAGCTGAGCCTCTCCCAAAAGAGCCCAGTGAGAGACAGACAGTGACCAGCGAGAGACAGACCGTGACCAGCAAGAGACAGACAGTGACCAGCAAGAGACAGACCGTGACCAGTGAGAGACAGACAGTGACCAGCAAGAGACAGACAGTGACCAGCAAGAGAAGAGAGTGACCAGCAAGAGACAGACCGTGACCAGCGAGAGACAGACCGTGACCAGCAAGAGACAGACCGTGACCAGCAAGAGACAGACTGTGACCAGTAAGAGACAGAGAGTGACCAGCGAGAGACAGACCGTGACCAGTGAGAGACAGACCGTGACCAGTGAGAGACAGACAGTGACCAGTAAGAGACAGACCGTGACCAGCGAGAGACAGACCGTGACCAGTGAGAGACAGACAGTGACCAGCGAGAGACAGACCGTGACCAGCAAGAGACAGACAGTGACCAGCGAGAGACAGACCGTGACCAGCGAGAGACAGACCGTGACCAGTGAGAGACAGACAGTGACCAGCAAGAGACAGACCGTGACCAGTGAGAGACAGACCGTGACCAGCAAGAGAGACAGAGAGTGACCAGCGAGAGACAGACCGTGACCAGCAAGAGACAGACAGTGACCAGCGAGAGACAGACCGTGACCAGCGAGAGACAGACAGTGACCAGTGAGAGACAGACAGTGACCAGCAAGAGAGACAGAGAGTGACCAGCGAGAGACAGACAGTGACCAGCAAGAGACAGACCGTGACCAGCGAGAGACAGACAGTGACCAGTGAGAGACAGACCGTGACCAGCGAGAGACAGACAGTGACCAGCAAGAGAGACAGAGAGTGACCAGCGAGAGACAGACCGTGACCAGCAAGAGACAGACCGTGACCAGCAAGAGACAGACCGTGACCAGCAAGAGACAGACCGTGACCAGCAAGAGAGACAGAGAGTGACCAGCGAGAGACAGACCGTGACCAGCGAGAGACAGACCGTGACCAGCAAGAGACAGACAGTGACCAGCGAGAGACAGACAGTGACCAGCGAGAGACAGACCGTGACCAGCAAGAGACAGACAGTGACCAGCGAGAGACAGACAGTGACCAGCGAGAGACAGACAGTGACCAGTAAGAGACAGACAGTGACCAGCGAGAGACAGACAGTGACCAGCGAGAGACAGACCGTGACCAGCAAGAGACAGACCGTGACCAGTAAGAGACAGACAGTGACCAGCGAGAGACAGACAGTGACCAGCGAGAGACAGACCGTGACCAGCGAGAGACAGACCGTGACCAGCAAGAGACAGACCGTGACCAGCAAGAGAGACAGACAGTGACCAGCAAGAGAAGAGAGTGACCAGTAAGAGACAGACCGTGACCAGCGAGAGACAGACCGTGACCAGCAAGAGACAGACCGTGACCAGTAAGAGACAGACAGTGACCAGCGAGAGACAGACCGTGACCAGCAAGAGACAGACTGTGACCAGCAAGAGACAGACAGTGACCAGCGAGAGACAGACCGTGACCAGCAAGAGACAGACCGTGACCAGCAAGAGAGACAGACAGTGACCAGCAAGAGAAGAGAGTGACCAGTAAGAGAGACAGACCGTGACCAGCGAGAGACAGACCGTGACAAGTGAGAGAGACAGAGAGTGACCAGTGAGAGACAGTCAGTGACCGGTGAGAGTGCAGGAGATGTATCTGGACTGACCCCTGGGAGCTGCCGCTAGGAGGAGGTGATCTGTCCGCGGGGTGAGTGGATTTAATGTATAGGACGGGATCTGTCTTTCTCTTAGTGGATTTAATGCATGTAGTGGATCCAGTACCGGGGGTTTCATGGAGGGTTTGATCCGCCCTCTCCAAACACCCCCCATTACCGGAGACTGAGGGGCAAACGTGGCTGTGGGGCTTTATATTAAATTATATATAATGGCCCTGGGGTTTCTGATGGGGTAAGTTCCAGTATTATCCCATGGGGCAAAAATGAGACCCAATGACACGAGGGTAACAGAGAGCGCGCCCCGGGCAGTACCTGCCCCTCTAACCTGCCCCAGCCCTCTGCTGCCCCTCTCACCTACCACCTGTCTTCCTCTGCCCCTGGGCCCGTGTGTGGTGATCGGTGTGTAGTTGCTCACTTGCCCCTCACATCTGCCCCTCGCTGCTTTCCCATGGCTCGGTATAAGGACGAGAAGGGTTTTTGCACCTACTTGCCCCGCCTGGGGGTTAATCTCCGGACCCTCTCTACACATTATGGGGTCTCCTTATACAGACTCCGTGTCTGAGTGGGGTGGGTTTGGGAATAGAGGCAAAGGGGGGTTAGAGAGGCTGAAATACCCCCAGCTGCCCCCAGAGGCTGGGGTGGAATAGGTGGGGGTCCGGAGGGGGTAGTAATGAGGTCTGGCTGGGGACCGCGGCAGGTGATTTAGACGAGGTCTGAGAAGCTCCCACTCCACGCTGCAGCTGTCGCATTGAGAGGCCGTAGATGCCCCCCCGCGTCTGGGAGGAATTACCCCGGGCCCCGGATCCTGGCAGAGTCACTACTAAGGGCATCGAGCTCCGCTCCTGCGCAGGGTCTCCTCCGGGGTGGGTTCTGCGCCCTCTGAAAGGAATGAGGGGGGTGTTTGGGGGGTAAGTCCTGCTAGACCCGAGTGTTACCCCGATTGCCCCTGATTCTGGCTCTCACAGGGTTAAATCCGCCGCCCGGCTCCCGCGCAGGTGAACGACCCCTTCGGTGTTTGCCCAGAGGTGACGATCCGGTCACCGACCCCAAGTCCCGTCACACGTCATGTGCGTGATCTCCCGGACGGGGGTAACACGCGGGGGGGGGGGTTGCAGGGGGGTATGCGGGGGCATCTTCCGTGGCGACGCCGGGCAGTCACGCTGTATTTTTGTCTTTCCAGGCGTTTCCCGCGCAGAGTCCGTGAAGGGCCGACCAGTAACGTCGCTCTCAGGTAACTACCCCTCAGTTTGCCCCGTCAGCCCCTGAGGGTAAATCATGAATAATCCCAGCGCCTCTCCTGAGGGGTCCCGGCGCTAACAGGACGTCCGCTGAGTGCCTCGGGGCGGCTCGGTGCTGATGCCACCTGCGCTGGGCGCCCCGCAGGGGGCAATTAACCTGCCACTAATAATCAGTATTCAGAAATGAAGAGGGGCAGATAAAGTGTTTCCAACTTTCAACTAAAGCGCCTCTTAGTATAACTTGGCCCAGGAGCTAACATTCTAACTTAGGAATCCGGCAGCAGATCGGCCCCCGGCGGCCCCCGGCTAGACGCCCGTTTCTCCTGCTGTAAAGACTCAAACCTTAATCAGTCGTTGGTCTCGTCTTAGATTCAGGAGCCGTATGTCTATCCCATGCATGTTTAATCCCCTCACTGTATTACCCTCTACCACCTCTGCTGGGAGGCCATTCCACTTATCTAGAGTAAGCATCCTCTCTCCAGATGAATACACAGTAGCTGCCCTCCTCCATCAGGCTGCCCCCCCCCCGTATTTGCCTCAGGGTAGATCTGAAGAAACGGAAGCAAAGCCCCGGGGGGGGGGTCTGCGGGGGACGGGATTTTCCGGTTTTATGAGATTCCGGAACGGCGGATAAACTGCTTTGAGGCAAACATTTCCAGATCGGGGCTTTTAATATTTAACCCTTTGCTGTTTCTGTGAAACCCTGTGGGGGTAACGGGGTTAATGTGTCGTGGGGGTATTTGATGCTGGGAATTAACTGTTTGGGTGCTGGTGGAATGTGGAGCGCAGTGAGCTGTTAACCCCTCAGGCACTTCCAGTAAAATTACCCTTTTTGTCAAAGTTCTGCCCCTTCCCTCCCGACTGGCAGCAAGAATCCCGCTGCAATAGTGCCCCACGTGCCGCGGGGATGCTCGGTGCTGCCACAGGAGTGCCCCACGTGCCGCGGGGATGCTCGGTGCTGCCACAGGAGTGCCCCATGAAAATAAAAACTGATCTCCCCTGTCCTGTTTCTTGTGGTGCGGCTCCTCCGAATCTTGGACCCTAATACCGAGGCTGGACCAATCTGAGGGGCCCCGGGGGCCGCTGGCGTTTCCCTCTCGGTTACTTTCTCTCCTGTTACATCAGAGTCCATCATCAGCGACCGCTCGCTCCGGGAACCTCCTCGTGACCCGCGAGCTCTGCCCCTTTATCTTTATACACACTGAACAGAGTGGAGCAGCCTCCCAGCAGAAGTGGTAGAGGGTAATACAGTGAGGGGATTAAACATGCATGGGATAGGCATACGGCTCCTGAATCTAAGACGAGACCAGCGACTGATTAAGGTTTGAGTCGTTGCCGCAGGAGAAACGGGGGCCTTGTGGCGTGTGTCCTCCGTGTATTATAACGCGTGTGCGTGTGTCCTCCGTGTATTATAACGCGTGTTTCCTTTGTTTCAGGTGAAGCGGGCGGCGGTTTGTATCCAGGCACCTGTTGCTACGGCAGCCGGCGAGGTGAGGTCTCGGAGGTCTGGCTGCAGGCCGGAGTTTATTGTTCTGTGGCAGTTTGTGGCTTTGATTCGTGTGTTTGGCTCCTGCGTGTTGTTGCCCCATCGGCGGTGTTAGCTGCCTCCTTGCCCCGGGTGTTCTGCGTGTCGGGTTTCCGGGGGGGTCGGCTCGGTAGTCGCTGGGATGTTTTCGGAGGAGTCGGGGGATTATTTGATTATTTTGGACAATGGAAGAAAATAACGGCGGATAATCCGCTTCATCTACAGAAAGAGAAATACCTCCTCTGCTGGGAGGCTGCTCTATTTACCCACCCAGAAACTTGTATTTTTCTGACAGTTTCGTTTTTGCTGCTGAATCCTCCAAACCCGGCAGATTTAATAAACGCTCCGTGTCGGTGTTTCCCGGGAAATAAATGTCGATTTCCTCCATTTTTACCAATTCTTCCTATAATTTGGCTCCTGGGAAAGCGAAGGGACTGTTTTGAAATCCGGGGCAGCTGGGGGTATTTGCCCCGTTTCCCCCTTTTTTTCCTGTTTCTGGGATTTTGCTCTGAGCCGCCGTCTCTCCGTTTAGCATTTTTTCCCCTAAAAATCATTATTTAAGCCACGGATGATGGAAAGTATTTTTTGGCAGAATTCTGCCCCGTTTTCCCGTTTAATGGCCCCGTTTTCTGCCACTTTGCACATCTGCTGAAGAGATTGTCCCCCCCCCCCGGGGTCTCGCTCCCAGATGCCCCGCGTCGTTTCGTTGCCTGAAGCCTCTTCGGTCTCCTTTAAGGGAAAATCTCAGCAGATTTACTGATTTCAGGGTGTTTTTAATAATAAAAAGAGAGAAAATTCTATTTATTCATTAAAAAAGTCCACACGAGCCGAAGCCCCTGAGAGACGGCTGACGTTTAGGGGGATCCATCATTAACCCTTCGCTTGCCCAGCAGATGTTGGGGGATCGGGGCAAAAGGCCGGAGCATTTCATTGGTTGCTATGGCGACCGCTCCGCGAGGACTGCTCATTCTGCATGCTGTAAAATGATAAATATGAGGTAATAATCGGCGGGAACTTCCTGCTTCCATTATGCGTGGAAAGCTTTAAATAAACAGGTTTTTTGGATCCATTAACCCCTTGAAATGGCAGATAATGAAACATTAACCGCGTGGGTGCCGGAGAGGTTTATTTACTGCCCCCCCCCCGGAGCTTGCACTCTAATACCTCGGCGGCCGCGCTGTGAGGGGATTTGCTGAGGGTCACCGAGTTGACCCGGGGATTCCCGCCATGCTCTTATCTCTAATCCTGCCGTTTCTCTCTCAAGGGCTATGGGGGACGGACAGCTCGTGGCCGGCGTTTCCCGGACCGCCGTCGGTGCCGAGTGTTCCCTGCCGGCGGCCGCACCGGCCTTCACCCTGCCGCCCAGAAACACCCGGCTCCGCGTGGGCAGCACGGCCAGAATCGACGGAAAGGTACGGCGACCCCTATTACCCCGGATTATCAACGCCCGCTGGGAGTGATGGCCCTGGATGTGGTTATTTAGCAGATGATGGCCAGGCCGATAGAAACGTAGAATCTCACGGCCCGTCTGGTCTGCCCTGCCATAAATAATAATGAAAGTGGTAGAGGAGTGGAACAGCCTCCCAGCAGAGGTGGTAGAGGGTAATACAGTGAGGGGATTAAACATACGGCTCCTGAATCTAAGACAAGACCAACGACTGATTAAGGTTTGAGTCGTTACAGCGGGAGAGACGGGGGCCGCCGGGGGCCAGATCTGCCTGCTGGTTCTGGGTTCCCTCTGACTCTCTTTTAGTTGCTCTCCTCCTCTTAGTGAAAAATGGCGGCTCTGTGCGGTAACCGTCGGTGACGGGATGCTGGCCGCGTCCGTGTTGGCGTCTCGCCTCCTGGCCACGCGATCCGCTTCGTTTCGGCTGCCGACTCGGGAGTCTCACCTTCGGTTTGGGTTCCAAGTTTCCAGATATCGAGGGGAAGGTCGGCCGTTCGGTCTGAGCTCGGAATGCACTGGGAAGCGACGCCGCGCGGCAACTAATAAAACCACGAGGAGCGCAAAGCCTCAACTTATAACAAGTTCCAGACGCCTCCCGCTAGAAAGGGGGATTCAGGCTTTTCCCCAAATTCCCTGATCGTCTCCTCCGAGTTTCATTCTAGAGATCGGCAGATTGGCCCCCGGCGGTCCCTGTCTAGTAAAGACTCAAACCTTAATCAGTCGTTGGTCTCGTCTTAGATTCAGGAGCCGTATGTCTATCCCATGCATGTTTAATCCCCTCACTGTATTACCCTCTACCACTTCTGCTGGGAGGGCGTTCCACTTATCTATCACCTCTGCGATGTTCCCGGGGGCTGTGCGGTTTATCTGCTTTATGCCGGCTGTGAGGATAATCATATAATCTTCTGTAACGATTTCTGTGAATACGGATAGAAGAAGGGATTTTGTTCATTAGGATAACGGATAGATTATTTATTGTATGGCGGCACCATATTCCGCGGCGCTGTACAGCGGGCATATAGCGAGAGGAGTTAGCCTCTTATTGGACCGACGTAGAACATTCTGTAAAGTCCGGGGGGGGGTTGAGACCCCCAAGGTCTCCTCCGTGGGCAGGGGCCGCTGTTTGTTTAGCGCGGGGGGGGGGGTTATTTTGGGTCTCTTCTCCTCATATACGTGGAATATTATTTAAAGCAGATGTCGGCCGCGCAGGAACTGCTTATTTGAGCTCTAAACCCGGCAGTTTCATTTTGGTTTCTTGCCAGTCCGCGGCGGCCCTCGCTGCTCGGAGACCGTTACAGAGACAGCTCTGAAAATCCATCCATCGTGCCGGCGAGAGCGATCCGGGGGGCCGCGCACCTCCCCCGACACATCTCTGGGGGTCCAACAACTTCAGCGACGAGCATAAAAACTGCGATAAATGCTACTTCTTTCTGGAGTAAAAACAAAGCGCATGCAACAATGCAACCTGCGCCGACCATGCGCACATAGTGTTAGCGTGTGTGTGTACATAGTGTACATAGTGTTAGCGTGTGTGTGTACAGAGTGTTAGTGTGTGTGTACAGTGTTAGCGTGTGCGAACATAGTGTTAGTGTGTGTGTACATAGCATTAGTCTTAGTGTGTGCACACGTGTGCTGTTAGCATGTGTGTATGTGTAACATACCAGTTTTATTATTAAAAGCTTCAGTATACAGTTTTAACCCTTGGCTTCCAACACATGCCCAACATTTTTAGGTATTTAGGAATAATTTGTATAAACCAAAAAAACCTTAAAATTGTAAATTATATATTATATGAATAATTATTAACATATTATAATTTATTATTATTTTTATATATTATTACTATTATTATATATATTTTTTATTTTATTATATATATATATATATATTATTATTATTATTATTATTATTATTATATATTTTTATTATTATATATTTAGTAAACCATAATGTGCTTCCCATTAATACAGGACTTAAATACTATATATATATATATATATATATATATATATATATTTATATCATGTGTATATTTGTATATTTCATGTGTTTTCGCCCCGTTTTCCCTGCCGCCCGCGCTTTTATCTCGGATAAACTCTCCGGGAAGCGGAAGGGACTTCCTGGCCGCACAGGAAGCTGCAGCGCGGCTCGCCGTTTCTTGTTATATTTCTTGTTACATTATAAATGCTGTTTACGTCCCGATACCAAGTGATTCAGTAACTGATACGGAGGCGCAACAGAAATGTTTGTGTTTTAACCCTTTCACCACCAGAAGCGTGTAAATAAACCGTTTACCATTTCATGCTTAGAGGTCTGACTACAGCTAAGGTTTAATATTCTGCGCCTCTTTTTAACTTTCTAAATTATCTTTTATTATTATTCTTAGTCCCAAATGCCGTCCCTGATTGGTTAATCTTCATCTCATGTGTTTTTAATTCTGTGTAACTGGTGCAGGACTCGGTTAACCAGTTGTCTCCCACTGATGCCATGAAGCAGTCGTTTCACAGACCTAGTAAGGTCCTCGTTGCTCGGCCGCTGTGAATAATGACCTGGAATTCCGGGTCATGGAGGTTAATAGTTAAACGCTGTTGGATCCGCGGCCGGCGCTATTAATGCTCCTGCGATGCGTGGCATGCTGTGACCTCATAGTAGCTGTTAATGTGCACCGAGTTTTGCCGGATTTTGTCTTTTTTTTGGCCGTTGACTTTTTTTCAAGGTCTCTGCAAAAGCATTTAAGTTATTCGGAATATTTTATGTCTGGAGCTGGCAGCAGCTTGTAAATCACACGTCAGCCAGGGAAACGGGCGATACGACCTTGGGCAGTACCGAGTATATGGGGCTCAGATACCCGTTACTCATCTATCACCCGCTCACCTCCTGCCCCACCTGCTCTGGCTGCCCCAATCAGTTGGCTCTGGCACCTGCCACCTGCCCTGACTGAGCCGCTGCTGCCTTCCTATCTACTCCTCTGGTACCTGCCCCGGCTGCTGCCCCTTTGTGTGCGTCTCCTACCTTCTCCCCCGGTACCTGCCTCCTGCCCCAACTGGGCCGGGCGCTCATTCCCTGCAGGGCAGAGGGGGGTATTTTTGTTCTGGGGCAAGACGCATGGAGGGGCTGGAAGCTCTTTCATCGTGAGGGAGGATAGAGCCGCTCGGCAGCTGACAGTTTCACGGCGCCAGCTGATTCTGGGCTGCGGTGAGAGAAATTGGCTTAGTTTTACACCAAAAATAAACCTGGGGGCAAAATAAGCCCCATTAACCCTTCACTGCATGGGACATTTTGCTGCACGTGGCATCTTCTGCTGATAAACAGCCTCGGCTGCTGCAGAATCTCTTTGAGGTGACTCGTCCAGCGCTTTCCATGTAGAGGAGCAGATGGCCTTTGCAGTATTGCCCCAGTACTGGGTTATTGCGCCCCAGTACCGGATTACCACCTATCCAATCTGCCCCCTGCTGGCTGCGGCACAGTATTGCTCTTGTGTATTTGCCCCTCTTTCTCATGTCTTATCTCTCCCCCCTGTTTTAGGTGAAGGGCTTCCCGGAGCCGCGGGTCACATGGTACAGAAACGGGCAGCCGGTGGTAGAAGGTGCCCGCTGTGCTGTGCAGAGGGGCAGCAGAGGAACTTTCTGCCTCATCATCGAAGACGTGACCGAAGAGGACGGCGGGAAATACACGTGTGAGGCGGTGAATGAGGAGGGCGTGCGGCAGGTGACCGTGGAGCTTACCGTGGAAGGCAAGTCACAGACCATCGGGGGGCGTTGGGTAAGATGGGAGCCTATAAAGGTCTTGGGATACTTCCCGCTGAAGTAGAATCAGCTGAAGCTTCTCAAGGACATGCAGGCAGGTGGCACAAGGCTACATATTGTGCTTGAACACAGATGCTCCTGGCCACCTTTATATTTACCGGAGAGCCCCGTGTCCACCAGGGCTGATACCGCGCACCGTGTCCTACCGGCACAAAGGGCCGTTAAAAAGGTTATGATGCCCCTTCGTTTTTATTACTGGACTGTCGGAGGCAGTTAGCAGGTATCTCCAGCAGGAGGCGCCGTCCCACCACAAACCCCTTTATACAGCAGGTAGCTGCCGAACACTATGGGACCTTTTGCTGTAAGGGTCTCTGGTTTGCCCGGGGGCAGCTTCCCCCAGCCCCTCACGTTTTGAGCCGCCGTCCGTCTTCTCCCGAACTCTCCGTTGAATGGTTATCTCCTGCTAGGCGCGTACTTTTCACTTCTACGTCTCTATCTGTGCTTGTCCTGTTTTTTTCCCAGGTTACTCCGTGAGGAAGTACAGTTTGCCGTCCAGCACCAAGACCCCGGGGTGAGTGGGGGGGATCCCAAAGGGGGTGTGGGGGGTGTTACTTACTCCAGGTAAGGTAACAGCAAAAAAGTGTTCTGAAGAGCTTACAATCTAGTCAGGACCTGAGAGTTCATCTTGGTCATTATCCGGACCGCTCACCTTGCTCCGCTCTCCTCTTCCAGTCTGTCGTCCTCCGTCCCTCCGGTAGAAAGTCGCCCCAGTGTCTGGGGTGGATGCCCTCCCAAGTTTGTTACCAAGCCGAGTGGGACTGTGACCCCCGAAGGAAACACCGGGAGATTTTCCTGCAAGATCACCGGGCGACCCCAGCCAGCGGTCACCTGGCACAAGGTGAGAGATCGTCCCGCGCTGTGTGTGTAAACGTGGAACCCGCCAGCCCAGAACCGACCTTCCACTTTATTTCTAATGTGAATTTAAAATGTTTATAGCTGGAATCGATCGCAGGGCTTTTGGCAATACCCGCCGACTTCCCTTTCGTTTCTGGGGAGCGGGACTCGTGGGGGTTTGGACGATTTATCATTTCTGTGAACTCTGTTCATTGTCCGTTAATTCCTTCGGCGCTCCGTCCTGTTTCAGGGAGACGTGGAGCTGCGTCCCGGGGATCCTTATCACATGTTTGAAAAGTCCGGGGTGCATTTCCTGGAGATTCGGGGGGTCCGCAGCGCAGACGCCGGGCTCTACACCTGCTCTGTGAGCAACAATTTCGGGAGGTCGTCTGCGTCGGCGGAGCTTACGGTTCAAGGTGATAAAGTCATATTTTCTGAGCGGTTGTAATAACCCCGTGGCTGCTGCCCCAGGGGCTAGATAAAGATTTGTTACCCCTTCGGTGCATGGGGGTTTTAAACAATTAACCCCTAAACTGCTCTCTTTTCTTTCAGGTTCTGACGGGGCAGACAGGTAAGTGCCGGAACTTTCTGTTTGTGATGTAAAAATATGCGGGTTGTGAATTCGTAGAAATAATTTGTAAGTCCCGTCTCGTCTGCGCGGGTTGCAGGATAGATATATTTTTATATATTTTTTATATATACGGCACGTAATGTATGGGGAACGGGACCCCTGGAAGTCTCAGAGTCTGACGCTCACGTTTTGTGGACAGATCTCCCACTTCGCTCGACGCTTCTGTCTCGCAGACGGCAAAATCCTCCGAATCCAGGCAAATGACCTCAAACGGTGTTCTTAAAACCCAAAGGGTGGTTGGCTCGGACACCAAGCCCCGTTCCTGTGACAACGCGGACAGGTCGATGGGATCTTCCTCAGCTTCTTCCAGATGGACTCTTTCCAGCCCCAGGACGGACCCTTTGCTTTCTGGGGATTCTGACCCAGAGGGGGCTCGAGGCTCTTGGAAGAGACCCCAACTCGCTGCGTCTCCAGACACGAAGTCCACCAAAGAATCCACGTCTGTAACGTCTCGCTACACGACCGTCCTGCAGTCACAACAGAGAGCTCCGGATTCTCAGACGCAGACGTCTCCCGTCACACGTTACGTATCCAAATCCCTAACAAAACCGTCATCTCCAGCCGGACCCCCAAAAGAGACATCTTCTCGCTGTCCAGAGAACAAAGATCCGAAAGCATCTCCTAAAGAGACCGAGACTGTCTCCGCTAAACAGAAAGAGACATTGGCTTCGCGATACAAAACGGACATAGACTCCAAAATCAGAAAGTTTGATTCATCGAAAGAAACACAATTTGTATCAAAGAAAGAGCTGATTCCGGTTTGTCCCTCCGGCCCGAATATTCCTGCTAATGAGCCACGGGCCCAGAAAGAGACCCCCGGCCGCTTGGCTGGGGAGAGTCTAAAGAGCGTCTCCTCATCTGGTGGGATTTTATCGCGTGATCCTGGGGGCACCTACAGCGTCCCTTCCAGAAAAACGCCCCGCAACCCCACCTCGGCAGGGCCTCTAGTCAGCTCTACCCCTTTAACAAATACTCTGCCTTTTACCCCCAAAACGGACGTGGCTTCAAAGAGCAGCACCAGCCTTTCTTCTAAAGTGTCTCCGGGCGTCTCTTTTATAGACAGCTCCCCATTTAAGTCAAATAAGACTGCAGATGCTGCTTTAAAAACCGAATTGGATGCGGCTGACTGCGGAGCCGGTTCCGCCGACACAGAAACCAAATCTCAGCAGAAGACGTCCAGCACGATCACCCTGAAAGCCGTGAAAAGCCAGCAGGAGCGCCCGGAGTACAGCCGCGGCGTCCGCAGACAGACAGACGGACCGGTGACCGCCGGATCTCCGCAGACCGGAGCGTCTTCCGCTGACCGGCACAGGACGAGGGAGAAGCCGGGAACCGGCCCCGGGTTGAACTCGGGGCCATCGAGTCAGGATGTTTCTGAAGGATCTGACGTTGTGTTTCCGTGTAAAGGTAAAGCGGCTTCACTCGACGTTTATTGCGCTGTCTGCGTTTTTAACGAATCGATAAACCCTTCATCCCGAGCCTTTAAATTGCTTTGGAAACATTACAGGGTGCAATCCCTTTGTACCTCGCTGCGGAATATGATGGTGCCATATTAAAGAAATAAATAACATTGGTGTGAGGTTTGTGCGCCGCCTGCTGGCCACGAGAGGTACTGCAGCAGCTCTGCCTTTACGGGATTCACGGTCGCTTTCTGCAAACCCAGAATCCCCCCGCAGAGACGCGCCCCCTGTGAAATCCGCAGATTTTTCCAGATGCTGTTACCTGGTCCTTAGGCTCGTCTTGTTTTTAGGATTATATATTTTTTATCTAATGCATGTCTAAATTCCCCCACTAAATTAACCTCTACCGCTTCTACTGAGAGGCTGTACCACTTATCCACCGCATCATCAATTTAAATATTTTCATCACTTTTATAGTGTAATAATAATAATAATGTATTGCGGGAATAGTATGGTATGGAATTAGTCTGTAATATACCCGAAGATATACGGTATGATGGAGGTTATTTTATTTATATAGCGCCAGCAGACTCTGTGGCGTTGTTACAATAAGAAGACGTTAAGACTGTTACAGAGGAGGGCTCTGCTCCCGTGAGCTTACAATCTATTCATATGTAAAACAAAAAAATGTTTTTGTTTGGCTGTTCCATTGGTTGCCATGGTGATAGGACCGACCGCTTTCTATCCTTTGCACCAGAATCACTTTTTATATGTTACTCCCGTTTCGGGTGCTGAGGCAAAAAATGGGGGTTTTAGCCACCAAACGGGGTGTTTCTCGTAGGCGCGTCAGACTTTGTTACTGGGAAGGATGGGGGTATTTTATCTAACGAGGGGTCCTTTAAGGCTTCAGTGTTTATGACTCTTTTTATTGCCCCGTGCAGAATGTTCTCGTATAAACTGAGCGCTTGTTGTCTCCGCTCTACGCAGATCTCGCCTTGTTTCCTAGGGCGTGCGCAGGTTTATTTGCCCCGGCTGTGTTCGTTGTTCATGTCGTGTGGGGTAAGAGGAGCCCCGGGGTAGGATCGGGAGGGGGCATCCGGTTGCCAGCTCTTGGAATTGTGTGAATTCCGGTGTTCTTGGCCGCGACGCGCTGCCGCCGGGAATGTGTTTGGATGGCGGCCATAGTTCCCGGCAGCCTGCAGGTGCCGTATCGGACGGCCACGCGCGACTCGCTCCTCATTTCACTGCCTCTTCTCCCAAAATGACAATCGCGACTTATCGCGTCCCCAGCATCCGCAGAGCCTCTCGCCGAGTGGTTTAAAGACGGCTCGTCGCCGGCGGGGAAGGAGAGCGTCCTGAACACGGAGCGCGGACGGATCCACTCGCTGCGCCTTCCCACGGTCCGGGCGACAGACAGCGGCACTTACAGCTGCGACGTCTCGAACACCAACGGCCGCAGCGGCACTCTGACCGTGAGAGGTAAGTCCCCGGCTTCACCGGCACGCCCCGGTTATACGGTGAAAACACCACAACGGTCACCTCAGGGGGAGCATTTTCACCCCAGGGGGGTTGGGCTCTGAGACGCCCCCCGACACACACATTTTACGATCCGCACGACCTTCAGAAAAGTAAATGACGGGACTTTTCATTGGTGGGTGGTCTGGAGACTCCGCGCATTCAATGTTTTGTGGTCTTTCTCTGCTTATTGTGTCTCGGTTTCCAGGGTTACCGACACAAGACGTGGCCCCCCACTTCACTCGGGTTTTGAAGAGCTGCTGTGTGACGGAGGGTCAGGATTTTGTGCTGGAGTGCGAGGCGCACGGGGACCCCGCTCCCGAAATCACGTGGCTGCTAAACGGTAAGGCTCGTTAACCCGCGCATTAACCCCTTCTGCGCCAGGCGGTGGGCTGCTGTGCACTGGCACCTGAAGGGTTAACCATGGCTGCCGTAATCTGTTCTTGGCATTTGGGCATCTCTGCCCGGCGGCCGGTTTTCTGCTTCGAGAGCACTGGTGACCGGGGGGGTGATGGGGCAGCACGGCGCAGAGCGGGGGGCTGCTGATTTATTTTATGCGGGTCATCCTTAAATCCACCTTCTTATAGACTTTATACGACTGAGAATCCTAAAATATTCCGGACTTTACAGGATCTTTTATGCATAAAGAACGATTCTGGTGTAAATTTTACAAAATTGTTCTTCTGATTGAATTGTTTCATTTGTTGCTACGGTGACAAGATAAGGCTTTTCAAACTTTGCACCGAAATTAGCCTTTATTCATGACCACAAATATGCCTTTAGTGTAACGTAACCGCGAACCGATTTGCATTTTTTGCTCTTATTAGTGGCAAGAAAGTGAATATTTTTTGAGATTTTAGTTTTAAAAACATCGAAATCTTTTTTTGGGGAGACTTTGCACGTTTTCTGCTTCTCTGTCCCGAGAATGTGCAGTTCTGCTGCTGACCTCTCGGGGGCAGCGCTGCAGCTGATATTTTCCCCGCTCCCTCGCAGGCTCCGCAGGTTCCAGCTTTAGGGACTTTGATTTGGTAAAATTCAGCAAATTTCTAGGGATCTGGAGATTTTTTTTCCTGTTTGCTAAAAAAAAAAAAAAAAAAAATGATGTTTAAATCTTGTGTTTTTAACACGGGATCTCATTATTAAAGTCTGTGTGTAGAGTGCCGTGCGACTACGAGACTGTTAATAAAGGGATTTAACAGAGGGCAGGAGGAGAGTTTATTTAAAAGGAGAAGAAAAGTTAGAACAAGAGGCCAGAATCTAAAACGGCCTCCCAGCAGAAGTGGTAGAGGGTAATACAGTGAGGGGATTAAACATGCATGGGATAGACATACGGCTCCTGAATCTAAGACGAGACCAACAACTGATTAAGGTTTGAGTCTTTACAGCAGGAGAGACGGGCGACTAGCCGGGGGCCGCCGGGGGGCCGATCTGCAGGCAGGTTCTGTGTTTGTAACCTTTTGTCTGTTGCAGATCAGCCCATCCAGTACGCCCGCTCCACGTACGAGAGCGGCGCGGCAGCACTGACCGTCCAAGACGCTCTTCCGGAAGACGAGGGGGTCTACGTGTGCCTGGCCCGAAACCGCTGCGGGGAAGCCTCCTGTCGGGCGACGGTTGCTGTAACAGGTAACATGCGCAGCGACAACGTGGGGGGGATTCTACAGGTAATACGATGCTTTCCTCTCTAGCACTGAGAGGGTTAATCTTGGCAAATGGCCGATTCTCTCCAGAATGTCTATGCCGATTACTGTGTTGGGGAGCCCCGGTGATTGAAGCCCCTGTCCGGCAGGACTCGGTGGGTTACGCTTCGGGCCGCGAGCAGCCGAATTCCTGGATTAATGGAATTAGTGGAAAAATCCCGCAGGTCCTGGCGCTCGGTTCGGCCACAAATCAGCGTAATCCCGCGTTATATACGTCTATTTACTGTACGGGAGCGCGAGCCGCGTCTGGAACGCTTCACGGAGCCACAGGATCCTGCGCTGGCCTCAGACAGGAGCCCTTATTCCTCTATATGGGGAGGAAAAATGGTATTGCCTCGGTCAGGGGCTTTTGCTTCTATTAACCCCTTCCATGTTGGAAGGCAGGCAACTTATTGTACTAATGTTCACCAAGTCCATCATCCCCACAATCGGCCCCCTCGGCAGGGTTTAGTGGCTGCTGATGGCTATTAACATGACCTATGAGCGGTAAATTGGCCCCGGCACGCGTGGTGCGTGTTCGTGTGTATGTTATATGATGAGAGTTGCATGCAGAGAGCCACGTGTTCTGTGGAGCGTGAAATCGGTGTCAGACCGGATTTGTGAATAGCCACTTACCCCACGTGGCAGCATCTCGTGGGCCACGGTCTGTGGGGGCTTTCACCCCGAAATCTGTAATTAAATATTGTTTTTCATTGGGATTTAGTAATTGGATCCTTCTGCTGGTTACCATGGTGATGAGACCACTTTGCATCAGAGCTGCTCGTTAAAAATCCAATGCAGATCCCACCCGTGGATTTACAGAAAAACCTCCGCTGCGGGGTCTCCCAAGACCCCAAATCTGCCCCGTCACTATTATCCGTTCACCCTTTGTGTGCCAGGAGCCCCGCGGTGCAGAATGATGGCTGTCGGTGGTCCGGCTGCATCCTCTGGGGGGGGAACGTGGTTAATGCTTACAGGTGCGAGATCTGTCTGAGAGGACCTAAAATTGCCTGAATTGGCCGGAGTTTGGGGAGGTTTACGGACGGCCTGCTCCACATTCCCGAAATCTCGGAAGGACCGCGTTTGGGGCAGAAGCGGCTCCGTCTTTCCTTTTCCCTTTCAGAATAATTACATTTTGGGCTTTAGTTTTGTGACTTTATATCCCAAATTTCCGTGGATCAAATCGATGAGCTTTTTGACATTGCGGATTTTACGTGTATTAAGCGAAGGGTGAGCGGGCGTCAGTGGCCCCCGAGGGCAATATTTCTTCAGCTCGAACACCCACTCACTTTAACACCTTACACTTACATCCACTCTCCCTCGCACCAACCCTAGGCTCATCGCTCACACTCCTTGCACTGACACACGCACTCACACTAACACTGGGGCTGTTAATTAGCACTGGGGGGCACGTCACGCTCCTGCGCAGGTCTGCCGTAAAGTCCGCATACCATAAATCTTTATATGAAGCCCCTGCAGTGATTGATGAAATTTGCCCCCCCCCCCGGGTATCTGGTCCAGTTCCTGGTTTTGGATCCAGCGCTGTCTCTGCGCAGCGCATTCCTTTTTTTTTTCCTGCGATGCACCGGCTGCGTGGCGCATGCACAGAACCCTGCTGCTGTCACCTGCTCTGCGCAGCTTTTAAGGAGTTAAACCCATTTCTCCTTCAATAGATTTATGATCTCCTCGCCGGATGATTGTGTCGCTCCATACATGGTAACGCAGCGCAGCGCGGATTCCTCGCTCCGCCGACCGCCAGGTTAGGCATTAATTCCCTCGCTTCCTGAGCTCCGTGCCAAAGATTCTTCTCGGGGACTAAACACAAAGTGCTTTGTAACAAATGCATTTCCTTGGAGAAGACTTCGTGCCGGGACCCGGAGAGCGGACTCTGCAATACAAGCATCAGACGATGCTGACTCTGCCGCAGGCTGCCACCCGTCACAGCTTCCTTTCATTTAACGTAGAAATCACAAAAAAGAAGTCTATAAAGTGTTAACGACCCGGTTTAGTTATGCAGTGAGGGGATTTAAACAGACATGGGATAGGTAGTAGATAAGTGGAACAGCCTCCCAGCAGAAGTGGTAGAGGCTAATACAGTGAGGGGATTTAAACATGCATGGGAGAGGTGGTAGATAAGTGGAACAGCCTCCCAGCAGAAGTGGTAGAGGGTAATACAGTGAGGGGATTTAAACATGCCTGGGATAGGCGGTAGATATGTGGAACAGCCACCCAGCAGAAGTGGTAGAGGGTAATACAGTGAGGGGATTAAACATGCAAGGGATAGACATACGGCTCCTGAATCTAAGACGAGACCAACGACTGGGCAGAAGTAAGGGGCAGATGGGGTATTAGGTAAGTGATTTGTGGAGATGGCGGCTGCCCAGCGAGGGGGGTAATTCTGAGTCAGGAGATGATCTGGGAAGTTGCCGCAGACACAATACTTCTCTATTTTTATTGCCGAATTCCTCAGTTTCTGTTCCAGTGAAATCCCATCTTTTGGATCCATAAAAAAATCTTGTCTATTTTTTGCCGGTCTGAGATCCGCGCGCGAGGAGATGGGAAAATCTCCGGCCCCGACGAGGGCCGGCGGCCAACTTCCAGACTCTAATAATAAGTATTTATAAAGCAGCGACGGGCCATAAAATAAATGGTGCAATTACGCGGACGGTTAGGACCTGAGCCGTGATAGACGTTCCCGCGCAGCGACTCTTTCTATAGCTCTGTACCCTATAGCAAGGCCCGGAGATACATCCCGGCGCCCCTAGGCATCCGACGGGCAGGCCGTGGTTCAGGATACTGTGTAGAACTGGTGCAGGACTCGGCAGAGAGTAATAAGCTCTTTAATATAACATACAGACCGCCAGCCGTGGGCTCCGTGGATCGGTGCGCCGAGCACCGCTGAATCCACATTTACAGATCTTATTGATAAACGTGTTATTGTACAGCGCTACAGAATATGATGGCGCTATAATAACCAATAAATAATAATAAATATACCTAATAAACTAATTTTGCATTTACCCCCCGGGTGATATTTAGCAGAAATGTTTCCGGGCTTGGTTCTATATTTATATATGTTTATATTTTATTATATTTATAGATTTATATATATATATATATTTATTTTATATTATATTTATAGATTTATATATATTTTTATTTTATATTATATTTTATATTATATTTATAGATTTATATGTATTTTTATTTTATATTATATTTATATTTTATATTATATTTATAGATTTATGATATTTGTAGATTTATATTATATTTATTTATATTTATAAATTTCTAGATTTTTGCTGCTTTCCAATTGATTAGAAGATGCTGGAGCGTAAAGGGGGGGGGCAGGGGCAGGGGCAGATTTACGGCTGACCCGGAGTAATGGATTGTGGCTATTTCAGGAGTGGAATGGTGTGGGAAAGCCTGCGCTTTAATATGTATACATTACGGATTTTCCATACCAAGTATTGCTGTCTGTCTCCGTGGGATGAGGGGGGGGCTCTGTCCGGCCCCCGGCCCGGAGCGTCTCGGATTCAGGCAGTAATGCGGCCAGTTACATTGTGTTATTTGCGGTAAAAGATATTTTTTCTCCAAAAACACACATTGTACAGCGCTGCGGAGTATGACGGCGATATATAAATAATAACACGTTGTACAGCGCTGCGGAGTATGACGGCGATATATAAAAAATAACAACACACATTGTACAACGCTGCGGAGTATGACGGCGATATATAAATAATAACACATTGTACAGCGCTGCGGAGTATGACGGCGATATATAAATAATAATAATAACACACTTTGTACAGCGCTGCGGAGTATGACGGCGATATATAAATAATAATAACACACATTGTACAGCGCTGCGGAGTATGACGGCGATATATAAATAATAACACACATTGTACAGCGCTGCGGAGTATGACGGCGATATATAAATAATAACACACATTGTACAGCGCTGCGGAGTATGACGGCGATATATAAATAATAATAACACATTGTACAGCACTGCGGAGTATGACAGCGATATATAAATAATAACACACGTTGTGCAGCGCTGCGGAATATGACGGCGATATATAAATAATAATAATAACACACGTTGTGCAGCGCTGCGGAGTATGACGGCGATATATAAATAATAATAATAACACACATTGTACAGCGCTGCGGAGTATGACGGCGATATATAAATAATAATAACACACATTGTACAGCGCTGCGGAGTATGACGGCGATATATAAATAATAATAACACACATTGTACAGCGCTGCGGAGTATGACGGCGATATATAAATAATAATAATAACACATTGTACAGTGCTGCGGAGTATGACGGCGATATATAAATAATAACACACATTGTACAGCGCTGCGGAGTATGACGGCGATATATAAATAATAATAACACATTGTACAGCGCTGCGGAGTATGACGACGATATATAAATAATAATAACACACATTGTACAGCGCTGCGGAATATGACGGTGATATATAAATAATAATAATAACACATTGTACAGCGCTGCGGAATATGACGGCGATATATAAATAACAACACACATTGTACAGCGCTGCGGAGTATGACGGCGATATATAAATAATAATAACACACATTGTACAGCGCTGCGGAGTATGACGGCGATATATAAATAATAATAATAACACATTGTACAGCGCTGCGGAGTATGACGGCGATATATAAATAATAACACATTGTACAGCGCTGCGGAGTATGATGGCGATATATAAATAATAATAACACACATTGTACAGCGCTGCGGAGTATGACGGCGATATATAAATAATAATAACACACATTGTACAGCGCTGCGGAGTATGACAGCGATATATAAATAATAATAATAACACACATTGTACAGCGCTGCGGAGTATGACGCCGATATATAAATAATAATAATAACACATTGTACAGCGCTGCGGAGTATGACGGCGATATATAAATAATAATAACACACATTGTACAGCGCTGTGGAGTATGACAGCGATATATAAATAATAATAATAACACACATTGTACAGCGCTGTGGAGTATGACAGCGATATATAAATAATAACACACATTGTACAGCGCTGCGGAGTATGATGGCGATAAATAATATCGGTCACATTACAGTTTTTCTCTGATATAACCCCCCCTTTGTTACCCCCCGCGCTGCGCTGTATGCGGGAGCCGCCATCTTGCTGCCCCGTCGTGGGGTATAAATCTCCCGTCGCCCTGAGGTATCTGTGATAATAGCGTTACGGAGGGACCTGCGCGGCTGGAAACAATCTCTAGGGCTAGAGGCTCATGCGTTGTCCGCTAAAACAACGCGGAGAGAATACAGGAAGCGGCTTCCAACTTCCTGCTTGGGTTGACGGGAGAGAACAGGAAGCGGCTTCCAACTTCCTGCTTGGGTTGACGGGAGAGAACAGGAAGTGGCTTACAACTTCCTGCTCAGGCCAACCAATGGGATTCCGATACAGTCTCCACTGGGGTATCATGGGAAACAGAGGGGAATTTGCATGAAATGTGTGTTTGGTGTCAGAGAATGAAACGCATTAAACGAGCCGATCATTAAATAAAATTAAGAGCTTATTCAGGACTGGATACAATGAGGATTTTATCTCAGAAATGACACAATATAGATAAAAAATATTTCAGAATTATCGCCACTTAACCCCTTCCAGCACCTGCGGTGGTGTTAAAATTGCTTATTTTCTCCCTATTCGCTTGGCCTCTTTTACAGAAAAAAAGTCAGTGAGGAAGGTGGAGGGCGTCCCGGCAGCCGTGGCCATGGGGACCTTTGCCCCAGCCTTTGTGAAGGGTTTGAGTGATCTTCATGTCATGGATGGAAGCTCCGTTGTGATGACGGTGGAGGTGTCAGGTAAACTATAGAATGAGCGCCTATACATTATATCATATTATATTAAATTACTTCATATTATAATACTATACATGAGATATTTATATATATATTATTACTATATATTAAATTATTTTATATTTATAATACTATATATTATATTACTTTATATTATATTATTACCATATATATGAGAATATTAGATATTGTATTACTTTATATTATTACTATATGTGAGATTATTAGATATTATATTATTACCATATATATGAGATTATTATATTTGATATTATTATTATATATGAGAATATTAGATATTGTATCACTTTATATTATTACTATATATGAGATTATTAGTATATTATTACCATATATACGAGATTATTAGATATTATATTACTTTATATTATATGATATTATTACTATATATGAGATTATTATATATTATATTTTATATTATTATTATATATGAGATTATTACATATTATATTTTATATTATTACTATATATGAGATTATTATATATTATATTTTATATTATTATTATATATGAGATTATTATATATTATATTTTATATTATTATTATATATGAGATTATTATATATTATATTTTATATTATTATTATATATGAGATTATTATATATTATATTTTATATTATTACTATATATGAGACTATTAGCTATTATATTACTTTATATGAGATTACTTTGGTAGCCAAACCCAAATTGCGCTTCTTTTAACTCTTTCTCAGCTGCTCCTCGTGCCGAGGTGATTTGGTTCCATAATGGGAAAGAAATCCAGGAGAGCGAAGATTTCCACTTCGAGCAGACGGGTGACCGGTACAGCCTGTGTATCCAGGAGGTGTTTCCGGAGGACACCGGTACCTACACGTGTGAAGCGTGGAATACCCTGGGACAGGCGAGGACAGACGGTGCGCTAACCGTGCAAGGTGCATACGTGATTTACCTCCAGCCACACAACTGATTTCATTATACATTATACAGGGGCCGGCTCACTGATTTATCTATACATTATACAGGGGCCGGTCACTGATTTATCTATACATTATACAGGGGCCGGTCACTGATTTATCTATACATTATACAGGGGCCGGTCACTGATTTATCTATACATTATACAGGGGGCCGGTCACTGATTTATCTATACATTATACAGGGGGCCGGTCACTGATTTATCTATACATTATACAGGGGCCGGCTCACTGATTTATCTATACATTATACAGGGGCCGGTCACTGATTTATCTATATATTATACAGGGGCCGGTCACTGATTTATATATACATTATACAGGGGGCTGGTCACTGATTTATCTATACATTATACAGGGGGCCGGTCACTGATTTATCTATACATTATACAGGGGGCCGGTCACTGATTTATCTATACATTATACAGGGGGCCGGTCACTGATTTATCTATACATTATACAGGGGCCGGTCACTGATTTATCTATACATCATACAGGGGGCCGGTCACTGATTTATCTATACATTATACAGGGGGCCAGTCACTGATTTATCTATACATTATACAGGGGCCGGTCGCCTATTTATCTATACATTATACAGGGCCGGCTCGCTGATTTATCTATACATTATACAGGGGCCGGCTCACTGATTTATCTATACATTATACAGGGGGCCGGTCCCTGATTTATCTATACATTATACAGGGGCCGGGTCACTGATTTATCTATACATTATACAAGGGCCGGTCACTGATTTATCTATATATTACACGGGGGCCGGTCACTGATTTATCTATACATTATACAGGGGGCCGGTCACTGATTTATCTATACATTATACAGGGGGCCGGTCACTGATTTATCTATACATATTACAGGGGCCGGTCACTGATTTATCTATACATTATACAGGGGCCGGTCACTGATTTATCTATACATTATACAGGGGGCCGGTTTACAGTCACTGATTTATCTATACATTATACAGGGGGCCGGTCACTGATTTATTTATACATTATACAGGGGGCGGTCACTGATTTATTTATACATTATACAGGGGCGGGTCACTGATTTATCTATACATTATACAGGGGGCCGGTCACTGATTTATCTATACATTATACAGGGGCCGGTCACTGATTGAAATATATATATTTTGTGTAATTATAGTTATTTCTCCCCATTGGTCTCTCAGAGCCGCAGGAAGGAATCCAGCCTTGGTTTATCAGCAAACCTAAATCCATGACTTTGACTCCGGGGCAAAACGCCCTCATTTCCTGCGCCATCGCCGGTGATCCGTTACCCGAGGTGACGTGGCTGAAGGACGGGCGTGCGCTGAGCGGGGCCGAGGTCCTGCAGAATGAGGACGTTTACACGTTAATCCTGAGAAACGTGGAGGAAAGCGACGTCGGGCGCTACGAGATCAGACTGAGGTATGGACTTCCGCTATATCAGGGTGCTGCGCATGCACGTCGCAGGACAGAACGTATAACCCCGTCCAACCTGCGCGGAGCTGGGGATGTGTCTGTCGCCCCTGAGCGGGAATGGCACTAAATTTATCATTATTATTATTATTATGTTTTTTTCATGTTGAGAAATTTCTGGAGGATTCTCCCCGTTTGGCTGAAGAGATTCAGTTATTTGTTTATTGAAAGGATTTATTAGTAACTTTTTTTCATTTATTAGAATTTAATCTCCTGATATATTCTGGCCCTCGATTCTCTTTGGAATTCACCTCTTTTTAGGGTTAGAGGCTCGCTGTTGAGATTCGGCTGCCTGTCTCTCCCCCTCTCTCCCCGTCCCCCCGTCTCTCCCGGTCTCTTTCTGTCTCTCCCGGTCTCTTTCCGTCTTTTTCTGTCTCTCCCCTGCCTCTCCCAGTCTCTCCCCTGCCTCTCCCCGTCTCTCCCCTGCCTCTCCCCGTCTCACCCCTGCCTCTCCCTGTCTCTCCCCGTCTCTCCCCTGCCTCTCCCCTGCCTCTCCCCTGCCTCTCCCCTGCCTCTCCCCTGCCTCTCCCCTGCCTCTCCCCTGCCTCTCCCCTGCCTCTCCCCGTCTCTCCCCTGCCTCTCCCCGTCTCTCCCCTGCCTCTCCCCGTCTCTCTCCTGCCTCTCCCCGTCTCTCCCCTGCCTCTCCCCGTCTCTCCCCTGCCTCTCCCCGTCTCTCCCCTGCCTCTCCCCGTCTCTCTCCTGCCTCTCCCCGTCTCTCCCCTGCCTCTCCCCGTCTCTCCCCTGCCTCTCCCCGTCTCTCTCCTGCCTCTCCCCGTCTCTCTCCTGCCTCTCCCCGTCTCTCCCCTGCCTCTCCCCGTCTCTCCCCTGCCTCTCCCCGTCCGTTGATGGCAGGAAGTCCGGACTCTCACGGCTCACACGATGACCCGTAAGGGAAAGGTCTCGCTGGCGAAACGCGCGGGAGGAACAAATGTTTTGGGGATTTCTGTCCGTTTTTTCCCAGCAGTTTGTGGACGAGATTCCTGAATCTGAATGATTTCAGACGGAGCTCTCGCGGGAGTTCTGTATGTTATGGAGGGGCAAAATCATGTGTTATATAGAGGTAGCGTGTGTTATATGGAGGTAGCATGTGGTATTTGGAGGCATGGTGTATTATGTAGAGGCAGTGTGTGTTATATGGCGGCATCCTGTGTTATATAGAGGTAGCGTGTGGTATATGGAGGTAGCATGTGGTATATGGAGGCAGGGTGTTTTATATGGAGGCAGCGTGTATTATATAGAGGCAGCGTGTGTTATATGCAGGCAGCGTGTGTTATATGGAGGCAGCGTGTGTTATATGGAGCTAGCGTGTGTTATATGGAGGCAGCGTGTGTTATTTGGAGGCAGCGTGTGTTATATGGAGGCAGCGTGTGTTATATGGAGGCCGCATGTGTTATATGGAGGCAGCGTGTGTTATATGGAGGCAGTGTGTGTTTTATAGAGGTAGCGTGTGTTATATATTTATTCTACTATAACTGCATATAAATGGCTGAGGGTCCTCGGAGTTGTAGTTGGCAGCAGAGTCTCTGATTATGTGGGTTATTATTAGGTGGGTTTCAGGCTAACGAGGGTCCCGAGGTGATAAATCTCTGGAGAGGCGCTTTATATGGAGGCGGCCGCGCGCCGCGCAGGGACCGGAGCATTAAGGATCCATTATATTAAATGTGTTTGCTGGAGGATCTGTGGCGAGCGCCGTGACGGAGGTATTCGCTGCGGCATGTCAGGCACAGAGGGCTCCGCACCTTATATGGTGCCCCTTTTAACTTTTTAATATAAACTTGGACTGGGGGAGGGGGGCCGGGGGCCGGATGTTAACGGAGCTTTTATCCCCGGAGATGTTTTATGCCGAGTTACTGAAAAAATATAAAAAATGCCGCTTTATACAAAAACCTCGTGTGGGTTCAGCCCGCAGCTGCAGAGCTTCCAGGTTTTGGGTCCGCGGGACGGGTTTTCGGGGGTCCGATCTGCGTATAGCCGCATTTATCTGGAGTCCAGACATAAATACAATTCTAACCGTCCCTGTATTTAGATGCAAAAGCGAGGCGACTTTAACCGACTCGGCACCGGAGCCACCAGCAGAGCATTAAATTATTTGCTCCATCACACGAAGGGTTAAAGGACTGAACCCCATCACCCCCATAATATAAGAGAAATCTCCGGGGATCAGCCCTAAAAAACTTCAGAGTTTAGAATGTCCCGTAATTTATGGCTTTTACCCAAAATATACAAAGAAACCTACAACCTCCCAGTGGATCGGCCCCCTGCGGCCCCCATCTACTCGGCCGTTTCTCCTGCTGTACCGACTCAAACCTTAATCAGTCGTTGGTCTCTTGTTAGATTCAGGAGCCGTATATCTATCCCATGCATGGTTAATCCCCTCACTGTATTACCCTCTACCACTTCTGCTGGGAGGCTGTTCCACTTATCTACCACCCTCTCAGTAAAGTAAAACTGTTCCATCCCACCCTCTAGCGTTAGATTCGGGTCTCTCGTTGTAACTTTTCTCCTTCTTTCCCCAACATCGATTATCCAAAAAATACTTTTATTTTGCATAAAAAAATATCCTGGGAAAGTGAGAGACGCAGAAACCCGAGTATCGGAGAGACTGTCCGGCGCTCTCGCCCCCCCCCCGCGGATACAATGCTCCGATTCTCCGCCCCCCACTCTCCGGGGCAGCTTTATTAACTGGCTAAGTGACAGGCGATTCTTTATCTCTGGCACACACATGGTTAAAAACCTCATGTTTTATTAACACCGTACACACAGCGATCCATGAGATAAAGCCCCCCCATAGAATGCGCCGCAGCACATAATGGTGCAGAGTATGGCTTTAACCCTGCGTGATCTGGAGCGTCTCCCAGCGTTTTCTCGAGTCTGGCTGGAGATTTTTGTTTAGTGTTTTCCGAGTTCCTTCCTGTCGGGGGCTTTCATCTCGTGCCAGAGATTGGGTTTACCCCCTGGGTAATTAGGCAGCAGTCATTTATCCCCCCCCCCCCTGCGTGCAGAAACATGTATTTAATGTGACTGGGGTAAGAGGCGAGGGATATGGGGGTGCTTGGGAGTCGGGGGGATGCTGGGTCGGCTGATTGTCCGAGGGCAGATGGAGTCGGGGTAACGGGGCGGCTTCCTCGAGGATAAAACGGCCCCTTGTTGTTTGCTTGCAGGAACGCGGTGGGTGGATGCAGCTGCCAGGTGTCCCTGACGCTGGAGGAGAAGCGGCCGCTCGGAGGGTAAGTCGGCGCCGGCTTCGCAGGCTGGGAGCTTCTGCTATTTTTTGCTCCGCTAATTCCTGGGAGCCGAACCTAATTCCCCAAATGTGACCCGTGGCGGCGTGCTGACCGGGAGCGGCCGCACAGTCAGAGGAAGGCAGAGGGTTTATTTTGGCTCTTTTCCTTATAAGGCCACTGAAGTCATCACTGATGCAATAAAGCAAAGGACTGTGTTCCTTCTAATCAGACTCCCCTCCCCTAGGACATTTCTCGCTAGCACTGAAATCGTTTGATTTTAAAGCCAAGCCTCCCTAAGAGTCTCTTTCTTTTCCTCTCGCTGACACTCAGGCAGAGAGAGCGCCCGGGCTTGGTGGAAAGGGATGGATGGGGACATGACGATGCACTGAGGCACCACCAGGTCACCAAGAGGACTGAAGAAGATCAAGAGATTGTCCGCGGCGTCCTCAAGAGGAGAGTGTCCGTCAAGGAGCACACGGAAGAAGACCTCCGGCAACAAGAAGCCGAGCAGCTCGATTTCCGCAAGGTTTTGGGGAAGAAGGTCCCTGCGAAGAGCCTTCCAGACGAGGATCTTAAGGACGTCCCAGCCGAGCAGATGGACTTCAGGGCCAATTTGCAGAGACAGGTCAAGCCCAAGGCCTTGTCTCCAGAGGAGAGGAAAGCTCAGAGCCCCCAGCAGGTGGACTTCCGCTCCGTGCTGGGCAAAAAGTCAGCCGGTCCCAAGACCCCCGTCCCGGAGAAGACGATAACCAAACCGGCGACTCCCGACTTCAGGTCGGTTTTGGGGGCTAAGAAGAAAGTCCCCACCGAGAATGGAAACGGCATAGAGCCCCACGAGAACTCGAAACCGGCAAACAAGGAGGAGAAAGTGGAGGTCAACTGCTGCACCGTGGTGGATGGAGACGTGGACAACAACAAGGTGCAGAAAACGGGGACGGCGCCGGTCTTTTCAGAGACGTTACAGGACCTGCATTTGGTGGATGGAGAAAAGTTGGTGCTCCAGTGCCGGGTGACGGCCGACCCCCCGCCAACCTTCACCTGGACCCTGGATGGAAAAGTCATCAAATCTTCCAAGTTCATCATACTCTCCCAAGAAGGTAATTATAAAGCAATGCCCCGGGGGGGGGGGGAATTTGGGCAGATGGTACCCGACTAAACTAAAAAAGTGATTCAAAATGTGGTGGGGATCCCAGAAAATCTGTCTGCAGCTGAAAAAGTACAAGCTGCCCCGGCACAGGGCTGGAGTAACTCTGGGGATTCTCGTGTCGGCGGCTCCTGGCTCTGTGAGGCGTTACGGAGATTTGTAACCTCTTCACCACGTGTTTATACAATTCCTCCAGCAGATAACATAAGCCAGGTCGCCCCGCTCTGCCCCACCGCGCTCTGCCCCACCACACCCTGCCCCACCGCGCTCTGCCCTGCCGCGCACTGCCCCACCGCACTCTGCCCCGCCATGCTCTGCCCCACCGCACCCTGCCCCGCCGCGCTCTGTCCCACCACACCCTGCCCCGCCGCGCTCTGCCCTGCCGCGCACTGCCCCACCGCACTCTGCCCCACCGTGCTTTGCTCCGCCGCACTCTGTCCCACCACACCCTGCCCCGCCGCGCTCTGCCCTGCCGCGCACTGCCCCACCGCACTCTGCCCCGCCATGTTCTGCCCCACCGCACTCTGCCCCGCCACACTCTGCCCCGCCACATTCTGCCCCACCGTGCTTTGCCCGACCGCACTCTGCCCCACCATGCTCTGCCCCACCAAACTCTGCCGCCCACTGACCCGCTGCGCTCTGCCCGCCATAGTCTGCCCCGCTGCACTCTGCCCCGCTGCGCCAGTCTGCCCCTGTACCACTGATAGTTTTAACACTTTAAATGCCAGGAGGCTGTGCTGGGTGTTTTGCTTGCGTGTGAAGTAACTCCATCAGACGATCTTTCCTGCCGCAGACTGAGATAAAGCGAATCATTCTCAGGAATAATTAGTGTCGGGTTTATAGAGGAGAAGTAAAGGCAGATGTTATGGGAATGCTGGGGGTGGGGGGCACAGTGTGCCAGTGACTGTCGGGGTGGGGGGCACAGTGTGCCAGTGACTGTCGGGGTGGGGGGGCACAGTGTGCCAGTGACTGTCGGGGTGGGGGGCACAGTGTGCCAGTGACTGTCGGGGTGGGGGGCACAGTGTGCCAGTGACTGTCGGGGTGGGGGGCACGATGTTAGATAGAGGGGGCAGTATGCCTGGGTGGGGGGCAATGTCTCTTCATCCATCTGTTCTCAGAAGGGTTAACCTGTTTATGGGGCCGAGGGGGCCGAACCTCCAGCCTGTAAAATGTTTGTTAATTTCTGTCCAATTGCCCTGGAATATTTTGGGAATATTCCCGATATAAATGAGCCGGATCCTCGGCGAGCGTTTGCTGCCCAATAACCAGGATAATAAATAATCTCCCTGAATACAAAGTATCCTCTCGGCGGGATATCCAGCTCCCTCCGCGCAGGTCCAGGGATGTGATTGGTCCAGCTTCCAGGCAGCCAATCACAAACAGCCTCATCATAATCTCTATATTTAGTCACTTTGTTTGGACAAAACTTTTTTATCCGCTTCTTTCCATATCCACTAAAAATACTTTTCCAGGTCGGTGTAAATGCCGAGGATCCAGCATGTGGGAGACGCGCCTGGGGTGGAAATAATCCCTTCCCCCGTAACCCGTTAACATTTATAAAATATCAAAATTGTACATTTTCAGAAAAGTGCGATTCATGTTTTTAGTGTGTAACACGCGTGATATGCGGGGCCACGTGCACCACGGATACGCTCCCTCTTTTTGTTCACGTCGATGTTTGCACCTTTTCCCAGTTTTCCCAGTCCAGGGTAATAAATTGTTAGCCCAGTGGGCTTACGCCAATAGCCCCCTCCAGCCAGTAGCCCCACCGGGGCAGCAAGCAGTAAATCCTGGGAAACCACAGAAGGTTATTCTCCGGCAGCAAGAGGACAGAAAGAAAAGGTGGATGGGGGGGAGTAGCAGCAGAGGCCTGGGGGGGTGAGTTATGTACAGAGGGTCTGGCAGGAAGGGCAGACTGTCCGTGAAGGGGATATCTCATCTTTTGGGGGGCCGCTGGACCCATATTTTTTAAGTTGGGGGGCCACGTGATCAGGAGCCGGGAATTCCAGACCAGTGGTGCTGATTCAGTAGGGATATAACCATTAACGGCGCGCTGTGATTGGCTGAGCTCATCTTTCTATAAATGGGTAAATAGCCTGAAAATCATCGCTTTCCCCGGTTAGAATCCAGAAACCGGTGATTTCTCCACCTGGTCCGAAAATCAGGGGCAAAAATGTAATTCTGGAACCAAAGAAGTTTAGCTAAAATAATAACGTTAATGAGACAGTCGGCGCGGAATCTGATCCCGGAACGTCTCTCGGATCTGCACCAGATCCATATTAGGAATAAATCCGACCTTTTCCCCAAACGACGAGACCCGACGCGCTTCACCCGTCATGTGTTACAGATTAAAAGTCTCTGCGCTGCAGAGCGTGAGAGTATCGGGGGAGCCGGGGGCAGACGGGGCCGCAGGATGTCGGAATAGTCAGTAAGGGGGGGGGGGGGCAACATTAAAGGGCAAAAGGGCATTGAAATAAAAGACGTTGCCCCAGCTGATTGCGATTAAAGGAAAGGGTTAACCCATCTGGGGGGGGGGGTGCTTTGCTCTGTTCAGCCAGATCTGGAAGAGATCCCCGGGTTGGAGGCATTAGATGGGGGGGGGGATGGGGGAGATGGGGGGGGGGCGCTATCTGGTCCAGTAAATCACTTTGATCGTTTTTTGCAAACACTTTTTCTGTTCAGAGCAGTAACCGGCACTGATCGCCCGCGGGCCGCACGTCTGTCTCTGTCAGGAGCTGACATGTGCTGTAGCGTGGTACAACAGGCAGATACATATAAACGGTCACCTTGCTTGTGGACCACGTGTGGTGGGCTCGCACCGCCGCTCCAGGACCCTCCGGCCGCCAGATCCTGCCACACAGCGGCCAATTAACGTGAACGCCATCCCCGTTACTGTACAGAGGCCCCCTGATCCTATTGGTGGGGACTGTGAGCCTGGTATTAGTGGCCCCTGGGTGCCATATTTCCTCAGCGCCCCCCAGTAACAAAAAGAAGGGCTCTAACGCCATACACTTCCCTCGCGGGGTTACTTCCGTGATTTTCATGAAGTTACGTGAAATTAACGCCGTGGCGAAGGGATGTTCCTCATCGCGCTGTAAAGGCTTAATGATGGTGCGTTGGCCGGTCGTTCGCCTACAGCTTAGTGAGTGATAAGGAGCAGGCCGCTCTTATTGGAGAATACATTGCGCTTCCCAGCTGCCGTGTGCTGAAAGCTGCGCATGGTTGGGTTCCCGTGTCTGCAGATGATGAATATTCCTGTAACGTGTTTTTCGGACATTGCGGGGGGAAATGTTTTCGGGGTTCACCCCGCTGGGATTTGTTGGGGTTCACCCCGCTGGGATTTGTTGGGGTTCTGACTTGTCTCTTTTCTGCTGCTGTAGGACCCCTGTGCTCTCTGAACATTGAGAAGACTTTCCCCGAGGATGAAGGCCGTTACCGGTGCGTAGCCGAGAACTCCGCCGGCCGAGCCGAGTGTGCGTGTAACGTGACTGTGGAAGGTGAGTGACCTGTCGGTGGCCGGCAGCCCGTCTCGTTCACCAGTGCTGTGCTGACCTGGTTATTGCCCCTGCGCTCACCTATTAAACAACCCACCTGCCCCTCTCATACCCCGGGGACACCCCTGCCCCCCTCATACCCCGGGGTCACCCCTGCACCCCTCATACCCCGGGGACACCCCTGCACCCCTCATACCCCGGGGACACCCCTGCACCCCTCATACCCTGAGGACACCCCTGCTCCCCTCATACCCCGGGGTCACCCCTGCACCCCTCATACCCCGGGGTCACCCCTGCCCCCCATACCGCTGTCTTCCTGCAATTGGGATATTTAAAAAGCTTGATGTCATCTTTAGCCCCCGGCGGCTGGGGTTGCTGTGAGTGACATCGTCACCCGGCCGGTAAGAGGCTCCAGCGAGGGATTACACGGGATTTCTTTCGCAGGCACCTCAGCTGTTGTGTCCCCCCGTTCTGCGCCAAGGGGGCTCCCTTAATATTTGAGGGACTCCCGAGCCCCGTGTTTTATGAGACGCTGGGAGCCGTTCACCGACGCGGCGTCACAGCGTATTGGGATGCTGGCTGAGCCTCTGGGAGTTGTAGTTAAACAGAGAGGGCATTAATCGCCGCATCCCTTAACGTTCTGTCATTTTGTTCTCTTTCAGATACTTCAGGAAATAAAGGAATCAAAAAAAGCAAGAAGCCTCGGAGCAGCCTCCCGGCCCCCATCGCCAACGACAGTAAGTGAGCCGCGCTCTAAATGACCCCGCGACAGCCGTCTGTCTCTTAGAGTGCTGACTCCGGGTAGCGGCTCTCGCCCCAGAGGAATGTTAATCGGGAATATTTTCACGGAACGCGGCGGGTAAATAAATCGGTTCCGTGGGTTCCGGGTATTCGTCAAAATAACACCCTGAAAACAGAATGCCCGAAATCCTACAATTTAACCCTTCCCCCTCCAACCCCCCCCAAAACGTCAGACTCTCTCCTTATACCTAAACACGGACGAGGAGGATGAGCGGATTTATCTGTCTGTCTGTCCTCCGTCTGTCCGCAAGTATTAAGGTGCTTGTTTCGTAATTATTAACCCCGCGTGTAATCCGCGTCGGTACCTCTGGTGGTAACTGAAGTACTAAAGAATTCCGGCTGTCAGTCCGGGGGGTGCTCGAGGGGCATTTGCTGCGAGTCGGGAATATCCAGCTGTTCTCAGGACGCCGTCGAACGCGGCAGAAAATGACGTGAATTTAGCCAGGATTTTAATTAAAAACGAATAAACGGTACAAGTGGTGAAATGCCCCGTGTGCACGGCGTGTTACTGCGCATGCGTGGGGTGGAATCTAACCCGAGCTCGCAGGTCATGTGAACATCCTGTCTGGGAGACGCAGCGCCCATTAACCCTTCACCTCCTGGGAAATGCGTCTCGCACTGCTGGGGTGGGTGCAGATGTTCCCTGTTTATAGAGCGGGCCCCGCACAGCGTCCTGGGGAGTCTCCGTACCCCTATGTCGAAGGTTTGCTTTTTCCGCCCCAGCGGTATCTCAGCGATTATGTAGTTTGCGGTGCGGTGGCGACGTCTGGGGGGTGATTAGCAGCAGACAGACCCGGGTGACATTACCCCCCCGCCCCCCCGTGAGCGCATTAACTTCCCTACGTCGGGAACCGGCTGCCGCCGCAGAGCCCTTTCGGGCGTTGGGGTAATTCCTCTCCCTGACGGCTGTATTTTTCATGTCATCGCGGCCCCTTCGCATACTTCGCTCAGCCCCCTTTGCGTTTCGGTGTTTTATTCCGCAGTCCGGGCCCCGAGGAGCCCCTGAACTCGCTGCGGAGATCCCCGGGTGAGAATTACCTCCGGGGGCCACTGATCATCGGGAGCCGGGGCTATTCACACAGCTCTCTCTTTCCGTGGCCTTAAGTGTTTATTTCACCAATTTGGGAAAAAGTTCCCCCCCTTTTCTGACATGAAATTTAACAGTTTTAATAAAATCCCTTTGGGGTAAACGCTCGTCCGGCTCCTCATAGACGATGAGATTTCAGGGAACCGCTTTCACGTTCTGGATACTTCCGTTCATCTAAAGCCCCGCAGCTCGGACCCCCGATATCTGATCAGCCCCCCACGGAGTCAGCGGGAAACCGGAAGAAACCAACTCTTTCTGACACCAAACATTCACCGGAACGCGTTCTGCTGAAACGGGTCAGAACCGCAAAGTATTTCTTCACCAGAATATTCCAGATGGGTTTTCTGCTGCCGAGATAACATCCGGGAATCATTTATTCCTCCCCTTCCCCTAAAAGGACGCGTTCTTTGGGTTATCGGAGGAGCGGTGTCAGGCTTGCCGGCTGGCAGTCGCCGGTTTCTTATTTTTAGTGACTTTCAGTTTCCGCTTCGCTCTTCGCTTTTTTCTTCTCTCCTTTTGCTGAGGTTTCTGGAATGTTTGTTTTTTCCCCGTTCTTGGCTCGTCTTTCGCGTTCTGTCCCCTTTTGTTGAGTTTTGTAAATAACGTTAACCGAATCAGCCAGTTTCTACTCAAAATATTTGTTCTCTCTCGTTTTTTGCCCAGCTCCCCTCCGGATAAATGTTTAGCTGCGAATTAGCTGGAAATCTGTAATATTTACTGGAAAACGTTAAATTCTTTGACCTCTCGCCCGTAAATATCACGCCCCGATGCGGACGTTCCGATTGGTCCTTACAGCCGATTTCCTAGAACTCTTGTGTTTTGCGAGGAAGGATCATTAAACTTTTTTTTTCCTCCCCGGAATAAGTTTTAGGAGGCTGTTCCGATTTATTGCCGGAATCCGATGCTTTCTTCCTCGCTTTGAACGTTTCTCGCCTCTTTTTGCCTCTTTATTGTAATCGTTTTTCCTCCTCTCTGCTTTATTCGGACGTTTTATCGTCTCCCGGCCGCACTAACCTCTCCAGCGCTCACTCAGCTTAACGACCTGGTTTAACGACCTGTCGGCGCTCCGTCATATCGTCACCTCGGCTCCCATCATCCGCTCCCACGCCTCCTGCAGGGGGGGTGAGAGGCTGAAGTACCCCGTCTGCCCTTTAGACAAGGAAGGGTTAAGTGACGGCTTGTGACCTCACACCTTCTCTATAGAGGCTGAGATAACGGCTTGTGATGTCATGCTCTGTCATACGTCAAAAAGTCCAGTGTGATGTCACCAAGTGATGTCATGTTCTATCAGCCGTTTGGCCAGAATATTGTGCTAATCCTGAAACGACGTAACGACCCCCCCAGACTCGTCGATTTCTGGAGAATGGTTAATATTCTGGGTCGGTGAGATTCGTGGCGGGAACTCTGCGCTCTGCGGGGTCTATAAAATGACATTTTCAGCCTTCGCTCCGCTCCTCGTCCTTTCCCGGGATCTCGCTGCTTACCTTCCAGATGAAGCCACGATAAAGAAGAAGCCGGCGCCAAAGACGCCTCCCAAAGCAGGTACTCGGCGCTGGCCGCCCGTCTCCCGCCTGTTAATCCGGTGCCTGCGGACCCCTGCATGGCTGCGGAAACCCAAATCCTAAAAAGACCCCCCGCAAATAACCCTTCAAACCGACACGGTTCTCTAACCGCCGGCTGAGACCCCAGTATCTGTCCTCAAATCTATGACTTAACATGACTAGTGATGTCATCCAGACAGTCAGTACAGATCTGAGCCGGCAACGCGTCTTTAACCCTTTCCTGCTAGCTTTATTTGCCCTGCGGTTTGTCTCTCGGCTGTTGCTGAAGCAGACGGAGGGGATATTCCCAGTGAAACCAGTACATGATGGGAGAACCTGCCTCCGGCTTGTGCCCTTTCCTCGTTAGCTCCACGCCAGCTTTTAGCTTTTCAGCCATGGGTAGTCACCGCAGGGAGGGGGTCCTCGGCAGAGTCCTAACCTCCTGTCCCGCGTTCTCTTGCAGCGTCCCCCCCGCAGATCCTCCAGTTCCCCGACGATCGGAAGGTGCGAGCCGGGGAGTCCGTGGAGCTGCTCTGCAAGGTGTCCGGCACGCAGCCCGTTAAATGCATGTGGATGAAATTTAAGAGAGAGGTAATTCCAGTAAATTTCACATAAAATGGGATTTACTGTTTTTTTGGCCGCGTGAGGGTCTCGGGATCCGACGCCTGGAAAAATAGAAGCAAAAAATGGAGGCTTTCCGTAAAACCGCGAAACCGGTAGGAATGTCTTTTAATGAAACCTTTTGGCTCCCCGGATTCCCCATTAAAATCATAGGATCTCCCAGTTTAAACGGGTTTGGCTCCCAGTTTAGGGTCTGGTTCGGGGTTTTTCGGCCCTTCTTGTTTTAGTCTCACAGAAGCCGTTTTCTTTATTTCAGATCAAAGAAAGCGATTCGATTAAAGTGGAGAACACGGACGAGACGAGCAAGCTGACCATCTCGTCGGCCCGCCAGGAGCACTGCGGCTGTTACACTCTAGTGGTCGAGAACAAGCACGGGAGCAAACAAGCGCAGGTCAACCTCACCGTGTTCGGTAAGTGCCCCCCGCCTGTACGGGCCGGGATACCCCCTGTGTGGTCTGCCACCGACGGGGAAAAACATCAATTAAACAAAATGCTGCCTTTTTACGTGTTGCTTGATGTAGCCTTAAATTTTGGGATAAAAAAGACAATCCCTTCCTTCGTCATTTAACGGTATCCCCGGTTTAATTGAGTCTAGAACTCCGTGCTGTGAGAACCTCTGGCTGCTATCCGCATTTTAGAACTTCTCTGTCCGGCTGGGAGTGATAGGCGTGTGAATAGTGCGTCCCGCTGCTTGGTGTTAGTGGAAGGTTTGGCAGCTCGTTACCCGCGGATAAGCGCTGATCCCCGGCGTGTGATTATATCGGGAGGATTCCTGGACGTCTCGCTATTAATCTCGTATCTCGTGGTTCCCGGAGCGGCTTTCAGTAACTGCCCAGCGACTGTCTCTTTAATCGATGCTGCGCCGGGTGAAGCTCCGACACTGAAATAGTTAATATCGGACATGCGCAGGTTAATGTATCGGCCGATTAAAGTTATTGATTCTTTTCTTGGTTGCCGGTTATGGTTTCTCGCTCCTTAAATACCCCCAGGAGCCCCTGACCCTGCACTGAGCCGCTGCGCCCCCTCTAAATCCCCTTTGCATCTGTGGTATTTTCTGGGTTTAACCCTTGCAGTGGGGGGCGACATACTGGTCGGACCCTCTTTTTTACCCCCAGTCCGACTGTCGGGACCATGACACCCCCAGAAGAGTCATTTACCCCGGAAGCGTCAGTTACCCCTGTAGTCATTTATGTAGAGCTTTGGGGTAATGGGGTCTGTAATGTGATCGTTGACTGACAGGGAATTTCCGGGGGTCTCGGCACTCGGGAACGTGTGGGGTTTCGGTTGGGAATTGTCGGCCGTTGCCGGTTTGTCGGATCGGGACCGGTTACCGGTTTTCCCAGGCGTGTTTTGTAAGAGATCCGTTCCCCGGATGGTTTTGTATCCGGCGGCTTTCTGGCCGATCCGAGAGATTCAGGAATTTTTGGGATGCATCTGCAGCCCTTTAAATAGTAATGGGTTAACCCTTTGTGGTGCCTTTAATCCTCTCGCACCCAAAGGGATTATATTATAAAGAATGCATACAGTGGGGTGCTTTCTGTTGCCCCAGAATAGGGATTTTGCTCTTTCACTGTCCCTGTGGCCCCCGGCATCGGTCAGCGTGGTTTGGAGGGGCCGGTATGTGCTGCGAGAGCCCCGTCTGCGCTGCTCGTCGGAGCGACTCTCGCCTTTTATGGTTTGTTTTTTTCTCCCGCTGATGAATTTTCATTTGACGCGTTGCCAGCGCTGAGTACGTGGCGCATGTCCAAGCCTCGCCTGCCGGGGGTAGTTTGCGGCTCCCTCTGTAAATTGCCGGGTGCAGAAAATGCATCCAAAGGAAGAAAGAGCCCCGTAATTTACCCTTCCTCGGGTCACCGCGGGGTATAAAGGGGCCGGTCGGGGGAGGGAAGGGTTTACTGCGTTACCTCGGACTCTGCGGGCCGGTAATTACCCCCCCCCGGCACACGATCTCTGCCCCCACTGCCTACCCCATGCCCATAGGCATTAAAGCTGCTGTTCCATCTCCTCTGCGGAATTCAGTCCCCCGCAGCAGCGTGTTTATTAGGGGTTAACGTTGTGTTTTTATGTTGTTCTGATCAGAGTCTTTGACCATTTTAATAAGCAAACAGGGTGTAGATTGCCAGCTCTGCTGCACAGCTAATTCTTACCACGTTTATCTGCTTCTGTCTGAGAAACCCCAGGAACGGCTTCTCGAGTCCGAGGATCGGAGGAGGCAGCCGGACTCATCTCCCAAATGGCTGCGCGATCGCGTGTGTCTCTGGCCGCTCGTGTCTCGGGCTGCGCGATTGCGTGTGTATCAGGCCACGCGTGTCTCGGGCCGCTCGTGTGTCGGGCTGCACTATCGCATGTGTATCAGGCCGCGCGTGTCTCGGGCTGCGCATGTCTCGAGCCGCTCGTGTGTTTCGGGCTGCGCGATCGCGTGTGTTTTCGGCGCAGCCTGAGGAGAGCGATAAACTCCCCAAACCCTGAGAGCGTCGCCTAAACCAGGAGCCGTCTCTCAAAAAGTTATTAGAAATCAGGGTTTTAACCCCAAAAAACTACTCAGATGTTGGTTAATATTGTTGGGAGATATTTGAGGGTAATTTTATTTTAACCTGTTTAGTGCCAAAAGTGACCAATGAGCTTCCCAGGAGTCACCGGATCTTCAGCGAGACCACCCAGACATTTCATATCTCTTGATTCTTGCAGATAAACCGGACCCCCCGGCCGGCCAGCCTTGTGCGTCCGACATGAAAGGCAACTCCCTCACGCTGTCGTGGTACGGGCCCACGTATGATGGCGGCAGCGTGGTGGAGTCCTATTCGGTGGAGATCTGGGACTCCGTTGACAAGATGTGGTCAGACTTGACGTCCTGCAGAAGCACCTCGTATAACGTGGAGAACCTTCTGCACGACCGAGAGTACAAATTCCGCGTACGAGCCACGAACGTGTACGGGACCAGCGAGCCGAGCCAAGAGTCGGACCCGGTGACCTACAAAGAGGCCACGGAAGGTAAATAATTCCCTCGGTTTAGTCCTTCGCTGGACGGTCCGAACTTCTCTCTGCGAGCCATAGACTTAAAATACGAAGGGTTAAAACCACAGACTTATTTAAAAGTCTGTTAGCAAATTAAACCATAAAGTGCAGGGTCCACTAAAAACAGTGAAAGACACAAAAATCCCACGTGTTAGAAACACATGGAGGTTACGGGAGTCAGGTGACTGCGAGCCGGCGAGTGCAGCACTAATACTCGGAACATCGCAGAACATCGCAGAACATCGCAGAACACGCGACCCCGGCGCAACCAGAAATCCGGCGGTGAAATGATGGAGAATTCTGGCTGCGGGGATGTTTTTGGGGTGACGCAGAATATGATGTAACGTGGAGATCAGGTTATCGGGGGCACTTGGTGGATCGGGGGCATTTGGTGGATCGGGGTGTCGGGGGCACTTGGTGGATCGGGGGCACTTGGTGGATCGGGATTGGCTCCCAGCAGCCGGTTCGGAAGGTCGGTAATAATAACGTCTCTTCCTTTCCGCAGAACCTAAAGATGAAGTTGAAGTGTCCGATGATGGTGAGTCCCGAACACGTCGCCGTCAACGCGTCACCGGAAGGGAGATAAAGCAGACGGCTAGTAGTGATGGGAGTGAAGACCCTGATATGTCCTTAGTGCAAAATCATGTTCTGTTTTGGTTATTTAGTTTCTGGCACCGGGGGGAAATCTTCCTCCGTGCACGCACATCACTCACAGCCAGTGACATTCTGACGTATGTTATTGCGTAATTATTCCCCGTCCGTAATGCTCCAGATCATAAATAGCTTAGAATGCAGGTCACATAAGTCCCCGTTTCATAAAGCCGGCAGCTGCTTACATTTCATTGGTCACCATGGTTACTTGTGACGAGGATGTGAGAAGTTTCGATCTCTTTAGTTGATATTTCATTAAAGTGCCCCGTAAGAGGGTTTGGGGGTATAATATGGGGTGGCGGGACCACCTCGGCTGTAACACCAAACCCCGCTTTGTGATTTACAGAGGAGAAGGAATCTGTGAAGGAATATAAAGACGTCGTCCTCAACACCACCCAGAAGGTGTCCGAATTTTATGATGTGGAGGAACGCCTGGGAACGTAAGTGAAAAACCCGTCCCCATCACTCTCAGCCGGACTGCGGGGGCAACGCGGGTTCCTCCAAATAAACATCGCGTTCTCGCGGGGAGTTTCCGTTCCCAGGGATAAATTTATCTCCAGAAATAGATTCTGTCCCTGGAAATCCGCCCCGGGCTGGAGTTCGCGAGTCGGTTTAGTCGTATTTATTACATGTTTCTGGGAATCGGGGCAAAAACACAGACTTTTCCTAAAAGTTTCTGCGGCAGAAAACGCCATTTTCTTGTTATTTACTAATTTTTGCCACGTTTTACGGAGACTGATTAAGGTTTGAGTCTTTACAGCAGGAGAAACGGCGACTAGAAGGGGGCCGCCGGGGGCCGATCTGCCGGCGGGGTCCGGGTTTCAGCGCTGCCCCTCATATTTACTTAATAATTTTGGATCTTGGCGTCCGTTTATCTCGTTTTATTTGACTTTCTCTGCGGTTTTGTATCTGAGAAGCCAAACGTCCCGAAACACGAAGACAGCTTCTATCCGTCCGCTGCGCAGGGGGCGAGAGACCTTCGTCCTCATATGGAAATAATCGCGGGGGCTGTCGGTCCGTCCGCTGGGGGCTGCGGCTGCCGGTCCGTCCGCTGGGGGGTGCGGCTGCCGGTCCGTCCGCTGGGGGCTGCTGTCTTTCCGTGGCCTTGGGTCTTATTGCTCTAAAACTCTCCATGGGACATTTCTCCACCACAGCGAGGGTCTTAAGCAAATCCGAGACCCACCATCCGGGAGACAGGCTTCCCACAGACGGCTAACACAGGAACCCAGAACCCGCCCGAAGATCGGCCCCTAGCGGCCCCCGTCTAGTCGCCCATTTCTCCCGCTGTAAAGACTCGAACCTTAATCAGTCGCTGGTCTCGTCTTAGATTCAGGGGCCGTATGTCTATCCCTTGCATGTTTAAGACCCTCACTGTATTACCCTCTACCACCTCCACTGAGAGGCTGCTCCACTTATCTTCAGTAAAGTAAATCTTCCTTCCATCACATTGAAAGCTCTAAGGAAAGAGTACAAACCATTGATTACCATTCGGTTAAGTTTTAAGAAGTTCCAGAAATTCCCCGCGATATAATTCCGTTATTAAACGTACAGAAACCTCAGCCCAGCGACGGATCGAACGCAGACGCGCTAATACTGCGAGAGAATGCGCCGTACTGGAGCGCTTCTCTTTAAACCTCCCTCTGAGACCACGGCCTTCCGGATCATACCGCTGTGGCTGTAATTGGTTAATTCCTCCATCGCTGACCTCGTCTTTTGCATTTCCTGTGATAAAGTTTTTTTTAATTCCGCTAATAATTGGTCGCCGAGCTGAAAGCTCAAAGCGTAGAATTTTTGGGCAAAAGCCAACCTTTTGGTCGATCTCAGACCTCATCGGATTTCAGTCTCGTATCCACTTCAAAGATAAATATTTCTTTAATAATCTGGATTTGTCTTCATTTTGATGTTTTTTTCCCTTTTTTTTTTGCTCGCAGCGGGAAGTTCGGCCAAGTTTTTCGACTCGTTGATAAGAAAACTAAAAAAGTTTGGGCCGGCAAATTCTTCAAGGCCTATTCGGCCAAAGACAAGGAGAGCATCCGGCAGGAGATCGGCATCATGAACCGCCTGCATCACCCCAAGCTGGTCCAGTGCGTGGACGCCTTCGAGTCCAAGAGCGACATGGTCATGGTGCTGGAACTGTGAGTACGGAGCGGGGCCCCTGGGGCTCCTCCTCACCAAAGGGGTCTAAAGGAGGCAGAAAATCCCGATTCGCACCCTGAAAAAAAGAGCATTTTCCTGACGTGTTATTAGTTTTATCAGTTTATTTATTTATTGTGGACCCCCTGTTTTTAGGGTTAATAGGTCGGGGGGTCTCAATAAAAATGATTATTTTTTATATATAAATACTGATATAATCCCCGCTGTTTAGGGCTGGATCAATATGCAAATGCTAGTAAATTACCCGCTAATATTTTGGGCAGGAATTTTAGCTTTTGCATAATTTTGAAACAAGCAGAATTACAAAGAGCGTTGATCGATGGAGTGGGAGTTAAGGACACGGCAGCCGCTGGTACCCCCAGGACTGTACACAAACCACGATCCTGCGCAACCACTGTGAATGTATGCAAATGTGCGTGAATGTTTGTGAATGTGTGTCAATGTGTATAAATGTGCGTGAATGCGCGTGAATGTGTGTAAATGTGCGTAAATGTTTGCCAATGTGTGTGAATGTTTGTGAATGTGTGTAAATGTGCGTGAATGTGCATCACAGTAGGAAGATCTGGAATATTTGCACCATATATGTGTCTGTGGGTTACGCTGCAGGGGGGTCGGGATACCCTGCGGGTACATCGGCGTAATAACTGTGGAATTTAAATACCTCACAGCTGAGATCTTTCTAACTGCCCCTGAGTTAGGGTTACCCCATGAGATTAACCTTTTAATTGCCAGTGGGGTGAGTGTAGCCTTGCGCAGCGGAAGGGTTAAAGGTTTGGCGAATCTCCGCACGCATTTCTGCCGGATCCAGATGTTTAAATAAAACCACAACACAGATTCGATAAAAAGCAACAAATAAGGAATTTCCTTAATTAACCACATCTGCTGGTTTCCTAAAAAAATATTTTGGATGTTGCTAAAAATAGAAAAACCGGCCTCAGAATTCTCCAGCCGGACCCCAGAAAATCAGAATAAAGGAGACATTTGGGGCGTCTGCGGCTGGAAGGGGGGGGCTTATCTTTTTGGGGGTTCCGGAGAAATTCCCTGCCAGTTATCAGTGAAGAATAATTGTTATTTCAAGGCAGCGTTTGGAAGACGTACAAAAACGCTGCTTTACGGGACAGGTGGTTGATACCTGGAGCAGCCTTCCAACAGATGTTTTCGAAGCTCACGCAGTTAAGGAATTTTAAGATATTGGGTGCCAAGAAATGTCAGAGGGTCCGCTGGTTCGTGCGTAACATTAGAGTTTGTGTCAATAAATCGTTGTACAGCGCTACGGAATATGATGGTGCTATATTAAACAATAAATGATAACTAATGCCAGCTGATTGGGTCAGGTCCTCAAACCACGCCCCCTGGCATGGGAAAAAAGGTATTAGCAGCAGGTTTGGGGTAAGTTTCATTGTTGACCCGTGATTGGCTGTTTCCCGTCAGGGTCTCCGGAGGGGAGCTGTTCGAGCGAATCATCGATGAGGATTTCGAGCTGACGGAGCGCGAGGTGATAAAGTACATGAAGCAGATCGCCGAAGGAGTGGAGTTCATCCACAAGCAGGGCATCGTCCACCTGGACCTGAAGCCGGAGAACATCATGTGCGTCAACAAGACCGGCACCAAGATCAAGCTCATCGACTTCGGACTGGCGCGGAGATTAGGTAACCGCAGCCGTTTATCACCCCCGAGCGCGAAATAGATTGTAAGCTCACGAGATCGAGGCCCTGTACCGATCATTATGTGTATCAATCGTTTGGCGATGTGCTGCAGGACGGACGCCAAGCCGGTTCTATGATGCTCTCTGCTGCTGCGTTTTGTGTCCATCTGTTACGGGCTTCACACCGCTGACATGTGTCTCATTTCCGGCAGTGCTCTATGTACCCTTTCCCTAATCTCTGCAGAGCGTCCCAGACCCGGCAGAGCTCTATGTACCCTTTCCCTAATCTCTGCAGAGCGTCTCATTTCCGGCAGAGCTCTATGTACCCTTTCCCTAATCTCTGCAGAGCGTCCCAGACCCGGCAGAGCTCTATGTACCCTTTCCCTAATCTCTGCAGAGCGTCCCAGACCCGGCAGAGCTCTATGTACCCTTTCCCTAATCTCTGCAGAGCGTCTCAGCCCCGGCAGAGCTCTATGTACCCTTTCCCTAATCTCTGCAGAGCGTCTCAGCCCCGGCAGAGCTCTATGTACCCTTTCCCTAATCTCTGCAGAGCGTCCCAGACCCGGCAGAGCTCTATGTACCCTTTCCCTAATCTCTGCAGAGCGTCTCATTTCCGGCAGAGCTCTATGCATCCTTTCCCCAGTCTCTGCAGAGCGTCTCAGCCCCCGCAGAGCTCTATGTACCCTTTCCCTAATCTCTGCAGAGCATCCCAGACCCGGCAGAGCTCTATGTACCCTTTCCCTAATCTCTGCAGAGCGTCTCATTTCCGGCAGAGCTCTATGTACCCTTTCCCTAATCTCTGCAGAGCGTCCCAGACCCGGCAGAGCTCTATGTATCCTTTCCCTAATCTCTGCAGAGCGTCCCAGACCCGGCAGAGCTCTATGTACCCTTTCCCTAATCTCTGCAGAGCGTCTCAGACCTGGCAGAGCTCTATGTATCCTTTCCCTAATCTCTGCAGAGCGTCTCATTTCCGGCAGAGCTCTATGTACCCTTTCCCTAATCTCTGCAGAGCGTCTCAGACCTGGCAGAGCTCTATGTACCCTTTCCCTAATCTCTGCAGAGCGTCTCAGCCCCGGCAGAGCTCTATGTACCTTTTCCCTAATCTCTGCAGAGCGTCTCAGACCTGGCAGAGCTCTATGTACCCTTTCCCTAATCTCTGCAGAGCATCCCAGCCCCGGCAGAGCTCTATGTATCCTTTCCCTAATCTCTGCAGAGCGTCTCAGCCCCGGCAGAGCTCTATGTACCCTTTCCCTAATCTCTGCAGAGCGTCTCAGCCCCGGCAGAGATCTAAGTATCTTTTCTCAAAGGCTCTGCAGATCGTTCCCCTGCCTCTGCTTTTATACATTATAATAATAATTCTAAGCCTCGGCATAAATCCATTTATTGCCCATAAACGCTTCAAATTAACCCAGATTTAAATCTTATCAGAGGTTCCATCTTCTCGCAGATCACTGACCCCGTCCGGGCGCTCGCTCAGCTCATTAAGGCCGTTATTATGGTTGGAAATTCCTCTCCGAGTAACTGGATCCGATTTCTGTCCTTTTTTGGTCTGTTTTATAACTCGTGTAAACTTCACTTCGATAAACTGGCTGCGAGCAGATTAACCCCCGACGCGCTTCTTTCCAAACCGTAACATGTTTCACATTCCTGCCCCACGGAGCAAATCGGCACGGCGGCCGAATGGATCCCGGCTAAAAATACTAAAGAATAGATCCCCCGCTAAAAATACTAAAGAATAGATCCCGGCTAAAAATACTAAAGAATAGATCCCCCGCTAAAAATACTAAAGAATAGATCCCCCGCTAAAAATACTAAAGAATAGATCCCGGCTAAAAATACTAAAGAATAGATCCCGGCTAAAAATAATAAAGAATAGATCCCGGCTAAAAATACCGTATTTGCTCGATTATAAGACGAGGTTTTTTTCAGAGCAAATGCTCTGAAAAATAACCCTCGTCTTGTAATCGGGGTCGTCTTCTAATCAGACCTCAAATAGAGGTCTGATTAGGAGACTAAGATCCAGATCCCCCGCACCGCTGCAGGGGACCTGGATCCTCCTGTATGGTAACCTCAGCTGCTGCCGGCGTCTATCACCGAGCGCCGGCGACTATCACCGAGCGCCGGCGAAAGTGCCGGCAGCAGCCGAGGTTGCATAAGCGCATACCTTCCCCGGATAGCCCGCCCACTGCGGGGAAGCAGAGCCGGTTGGGGAGATTCCTCCAGAAGACCGGAACCCGGCGGTACTGCGCTGTCCCTGCACAGACCTCTTCAATTTTCTGGAGGAGGCGGGGCCTAGCGGGGTCACACAGCGTCATGCTGTAATCCCACGGGAGCTGCAGCAAGCGCCTGCTGAGGCATCACGGTGAGTGAAGTACCTGAGTGGGTAGGTAAGTGTCTGGGTGGGTAGGTAAGTGTAAGTGTAAGTGTCTGGGTGGGTGTGTAAGTGTCTCAGTTGGTAGGTAAGTGTCTGGGTGGGTAGGGAAGTGTCTGGGTGGGTAGTGTCTGAGTATGTAAGTGTCCCCCTATATGCCACTCTGTCCCATGATATGCCTTTTAACCCCCTATATGCCAGAGTGGCATATAGGGGGTTAAAAGGCATATCATGGGACAGAGTGGCATATAGGAGGGTATAAGGCATGCCTGGGGGCAGATGTGCATAACTGGAGGGCAGGTTGGTAAATAAAAGGAAAACAAACAAATAGTTTACATGAATTATTATTTATTTACTAGTAAAACTTTTTTTCTATGGGGTCGTCTTATAATCAGGCTTTTTCTTTTTTTCCTAAATTAATATTCAGATTTTGGGGGGTCGTCTTATAATCGGGGTCGTCTTATAATCGAGCAAATACGGTACTAAAGAATAGATCCCGGCTAAAAATAATAAAGAATAGATCCCGGCTAAAAATAATAAAGAATAGATCCCAGCTAAAAATACTAAAGAATAGATCCCGGCTAAAAATACTAAAGAATAGATCCCGGCTAAAAATAATAAAGAATAGATCCCGGCTAAAAATACTAAAGAATAGATCCCGGCTAAAAATAATAAAGAATAGATCCCGGCTAAAAATACTAAAGAATAGATCCCGGCTAAAAATAATAAAGAATAGATCCCGGCTAAAAATAATAAAGAATAGATCCCGGCTAAAAATACTAAAGAATAGATCCCGGCTAAAAATAATAAAGAATAGATCCCAGCGAGAAGACGTATAACTAACGCCGTGACGTAAAGGATCTCTGTTTTATGTCGTTCCGGAGAGATCTCTAAACCCGATCCCTTTCTGCAGCGACGGATTCTGAAGAGACCCGGAAATTCTCTCATTTAAATCCCTTTACGGAGTTAATTACTGGAGATCCTCAAACCGACACATTTTGGGCATTGTTTTTTTTCTTAATTTTTGCTATTAAATTGCTCAATATCCCTTTGATTTTGTCTCTTTTTACCGTTAACCCCTCGTAGTACGAATGACCGCGCTCTCGGACCGTGCATTTAATAAGCAGAAGGTCGTTAGTCATTGTCCGTGTTGCTGGCGAGGGTCTCTGGCTCTCAGGGGTTAATCAGTGCGCGTTCGGCGCGGTCTCGCTGTTGAGCGGTGTCGGCGGGGAGTCCGTTGCCGGTCCTGACCTCTCCTCCTGTTGTCTCTTGCAGAGAATACCCCAAACCTGAAGGTTCTGTTCGGGACCCCGGAGTTTGTGGCCCCTGAAGTTATTAACTACGAGCCCATCGGATACGCTACGGACATGTGGAGCATCGGTGTTATCTGCTACATCCTGTAAGTTGCTGCTCTCCAGGCAATAAAGGGTTAATGTGCTCCACGCGGCCCTGTTACCCCTGTTAACCCTTTTATTGTAAGTTGCCCTGCGGGGAGGGGGGGTCTGGCAGACAATGGGTGACAGCGCGGGGGTCTCGGGCCCCCATCACCGGGCTATTTAAACAACAAGGAACCTCTACAGGCAGGGGGAACCTTCCATACCTCCCGGCCCCCCAGTGCCATCAGAGGGGCCCGAATATCGCCCATACGTATTTAACGTATTTATGGAGGCTCTGCCGCAGCCTGGCTGAGCATAGTGGGAGTTTACAGCAGCTGCAGGTGTGGCCAGAACTCTCGGCGGCAGGCTGATGATGCTGGGAGTTGTGCTGCTACACCAGACCATAAAGCCAATGGAGCGGATCTGCAGATCATCTCACACAGAAACGCTCTGCGGGACAGAGACGGAGCGCGGACTGCGAAAGGAAATAAATAATAATAATAAGAGGCCGTTCCGTTATGTGAACAACGGCCCCGGGGGCAGCCAGTCCAAACAGGGCCTCCAGGGGCCACACATGAGTAACACAGGAAACCGGTTCGTGGACCTGAAACCAAATTGTCTCCCTGATGACTGCTGCCCAGCGATAAACGTCCGTCCCGGGGGCTCCGTCCGTGGCCGTCGCCCCTCGTGGTTCATTCTGTGTGTTTCCTTTCAGTGCCAGATTGGTGCCCGGCGGGGGCTACGTGTGGCCTGTGGGCCTCTCCGCTGTCACTCGGCGTTTTCCGTCTGTAGCCCTCACTGCATGCGCGTCTTCGTTACAGGGTCAGCGGTCTTTCTCCTTTCATGGGGGACAACGACAACGAAACTCTGGCCAACGTGACGTCCGCCACCTGGGACTTCGACGACGAAGCGTTTGATGAAATCTCCGAGGAGGCGAAGACTTTTATCAGCAGCCTGTTAAAGAAAGACATGAAGTGAGTACCACGCCGCGTGGCTTTGTGGATTCCGGTGGGTTATTGCCCCCCGCTGGGGCTCGGCATCGCGTCGCCCCCACGTCTCATAGAACGCGCAGAGAGCGGCTTCTATCGGGGAAGCTCCGGTTGGTAAGACACGGATTCCCGGCCCCCCACTAACCACGTTTCTGTCCGTTTGTGGCCAGGGCTCGGTTGAACTGCACTCAGTGCCTCCAGCACCCATGGCTGCAGCAGGACACGAACACGATGGAGGCCAAGAAACTGTCCAAGGACCGCATGAAGAAGTACATGGCCCGGCGGAAGTGGCAGGTAACCGCGTGGCCGCCGTCTGGGTCCGTTAGATCCGGTGAAGGAGCCGCGACTAATAATTGTGTTTAAGACCCACGGGGGAAGCTCTTGTCGCGCAATCCACTCTTCGTGGCGCGGTGCGCGTTATAACCCCGATCACGTTTATGTTTCAGAAAACGGGCCACGCCGTCCGCGCCATCGGCCGCCTCTCCTCCATGGCCATGATGTCTGGTTTAAGCGCCAGGAAGTCTTCCGGAAGCTCCCCGACCAGCCCGCTGTCCACCGAGCCCGAAGCCAATGAGGGTGAGGAGCGGCCACGGCGTAAAATAAAATGAAATGAAGCGGTCGAGCGCCTCCCGTGTCCGTGGATTAATGCCGGCTTTGTTTTTCCAGACGATAACCAAGCCTTCCTGGAGCCGGTGAACGAAGAGAAGCCGCCGACCAAGCCGATTTTCACCAAAACCATCCTGGATATCGAGGTGGTGGAAGGCAGCGCCGCCAGATTCGACTGCAGGATCGAAGGTACCAGAGCGCTCTCTGCCCGTCGGGATTCCGATACGTCTCTTCTGGCGCTAATGAGCGCAGAGTCGCAGGTTGTTAAGCGCTTGGTCTCGATGAACCCGCTGGAGACGCGTCCTCGGCTCTGTACGTCCCCCCCCCCGTTAGGCTCTGTATGTCTGCCCCCCCCCCCGGTTAGGGGGATTTACCAGGAGACGCCGCAGAACGAGACCCTTTATCTGCGGTGTACGGGGCGTTCTCCCGTCGCTCTCCATCCAGCAGGTTCCCCCCGGAGCGCGATCGGATTATACGAGGCTCGCCCCCCCGCCACAGACAGAACACGGACGTTACCAGCGTTACCGCCGGCGCGTTTCATGAAATCCTGGAATTCCATGTCTTTTTATTTCTTTATTTGTAGGTCACCCCGATCCGGAGGTGATTTGGTACAAAGACGATCAGCCCATCAAGGAGTCTCGTCACTTCCAGATCGAGTACGACGAGGACGGCAACTGCTCTCTGACCATTTCGGAGGTCTGCGGGGACGACGACGCCAAATACACCTGCAAAGCGATCAACAGCCAGGGGGAGGACACCTGCACCGCCGAGCTGCTCGTCGAGGTGATGGCCGCCGAGGAGGAAGAGGAAGAGGAGGAGGAAGAAGAAGAGGAGGAGGAAGAAGAAGAGGAGGAGGAAGAAGAGGAGTGAACGGGGGCTCCGTACCGGACACATTTCCAGCCGTACACCATAAGGGACGTTTCCCGGTGGGACTCCGGAGAGACGCTTATTCGGAGGATTTGGGCCGATAACTTAGTGTTTTTGTCACCATTTGGAGATTATATTTTCAGCCCGATTTTAATGAGACTTTTTCTCACAACCGGTTTGCAATTCACCAAATTACCAGCCGCGGCCCCCCGGGACCCCACTCTGGTCTGCCTGCGATCCTGGACCGGAACAGGATCCTCCCGACCCGGGGGACACGGAAGGGGGGGGGGGTGAAGTATTTCCGAATCATTTCACATAGGGGTTACCCTGAATAAGTATAAAGTATAAAGCACAACTGAGTATGACCCAGCACACGCGTGTATGTGGGTGTCCATACATGTCTTTTCAGTGTCCAGGATGGGGGGGTTATTCCTAATCTGAATGGGGGGTGAGAATATCTGAGTTTAAATTGCAGTCGGATTGACGGACGGAGCGTTTATTACCGATGGGATCCGCAGATAAATGGGGGCTCGTAGCAAATTACCCCCAAGGCACAAGGCTGCAGGGCATTAACCAATTCACCGCTGGCGGTCTTCTTGGGATCCAGTCCGGGGACGGCGCGGTTCAGAGGTCAGCGGGTTCTACTATTCTGCTGCTGCAAACTACAACACCCATCATGCTCAAGCAACCCGGATGCACAGCAGCCAGTCCTCCCCATGCTGCGCCCTCTGAATGAGTAGTAATAACCCCAGAGCGCTACATATACCAAGTAAATGCGTGCCCCCCCCAAGGACTGGAGTTTAACTCCCATCAGGCAGGTCGGTGTGAAGTCTGTAAATCAGAGACGTTTAAACCTCCTCTCCTTGATGCTGAACCTTGTTTGGTTTCGTTGGCCTTCCCAGGGCTCTTCTGGGTTTAATTCCTACAATTCGGGTTGGCTGTAGGTGATGAGAGTTGTAGTTTGGGAGCAGCTTGATGCCGCCCCCCAGGTTTCGGTGTAGAGCGGCGTAAGGCGTGATCTGCGTTCAGGAAACTGCTCTGCGAATCCACGGCTCCCTGCTGCTCACGCTCTGCTTTACTTCAGGTGTAAGCGCTTATCGGGGAGGCATAGGGAGCCGCGTCTGTACGTCTGGCTGCGTCCCCCATCTGTCAGCACCCAGCCTGCCCGGACCTCCTAAAAAAGGTTCGATTAGTGTTTGGGGTCAATTTAAGAGAAATTATCTTTAACCCTTTTAACTCAGAATTTTCACTCTGCCAATCATAGATCTTCCCGCCGTTATCGCGTCGTGGAAATCCGTTTCTGAGAGATATCCGTATATTTCTGTAAAGTACATAGAAATGTACAGGATGATCCGTATTAACCCTTTATTCTCCCAACGTACATTGGAAAAGAGGTCAGTTGAAAAATATGCAATTTTGACCCAAAAATCCTCGCCAACAGCGGGGGTGTCTGACGCGACCCCGGTCCGGCCCAACTTCAGGCCCTCGTTAATTTCAAATCTCCCAAAACTTTGAGTTCTTTTGAAGCCTGACCATCGAGGGCCGCCGAGGGCAGAAAGTCCTTAAATATATTCCTTTCCCATAATTATTTTTGCACCAATCGCATTTCTTGTTGTGAAGGGCTCGCTGATCCTTAACCCTTTAACCTCCAAGGGGGGTCCATAGATCGTCGCTTAAAATCGTTAAATGCCATTCCACTTCACCCATTTCGGTCTTAAGCGATGGCGCTCCAGAGGGCACTGAAGGGGTTAAATTGGTATTCCCAGTGCAGTCTGCCCGGTTAACCTCTTCATGCAAGGCTGATGCCCCAGTCTTGCCCTGTAAGAGTTAACTCGAGCCCCCCTCTGGCTGAGGTTAGTGGGGGTCCCGCCGCACACGGCGGCCCCCCGGGACACTGGCGGCTCGTGGGGTTTGTTTTCTGTGTACAGAGCTTTTTGTCACCTCGTATTTCCTGTGCTTTCGTTCATGCAGCGTTTGTGTTTTCGTGTAACGTGCGGACACCATTGTTTTTTGCCAGTTTGTTACATTTGGACGCTACGGGTGTTTCTCACATCCTCAATAAATAAACCACTTCGCATGCTTTCTACGCCGCTTTCCACTTCCTGTTTATTTGTTTGTTGTTTTTTTTTTTCGCGGATGCAGACGAGTAACGATTATCTCCACGGCTCGCTATCCCTGCAGTCCGGGGAGATCAATGAAGAGCCCCTGGAACCCAATGACTCCCATTATCCTCGTACTTCCCTCCCGTCAGGTGTAGCCCCCGACAGACCACCCTCCTCTCACCCCCAGATGTTTGTCATCAGATCGCGTTCCATGCTTTGCTCCAGAATCAATTTCTAAATAACCCCCGATGTGTCTGGAGGGGCAAAAAAGGCCTAAACCTCGAGCCTTCGCTTCGGAAGGGGCAGATTCTCAGGGTTTTTGCCCCTGGTTTCAGGGTCACACAGGCTGGAGCTGCCCCCTTCCTATTCCCCCCCCCCGGTATCATATATAAGACTCCCAGTCGGTGCATTTGCGCCCAGTTTGTTTCTCGGGGGCCGCTCGGCGATGACCCGGATACGTCTCCTGCAGTTGGTTGGTCGCCCAGCAGGGGGCTCTCCTGACTCATGTTTGGGATCCGGTAAATCTCTTCTCTGCGCAGTAATGGATCCCCGATCGGTTTGCTGCTTTTCTGCCCCTTCAGTGAAGATGAACTCCATGAACCAGCGTCCGCCGCGTGCGAGGGGGCATTAGGATACTTCCTGTGGCCCCTGGAAGTTGCTATCTTATTAATTAAAGGGACCGTCCTCACGCTGTGCAAGCAAATGCATAGATCAAGAAAAATCACGCTGGAATAAACATCCCCCATATGCAGGTTAACGCGAGCCCTGTACAATGTGTAGTGAAATCAGTGAGATGAAAGAGCGCCCCGACCTCAACCCGGTCCTGGGATCTTTATAACGCCTTAAAATCAGCTGCAGTTTTCTTTTTCTTTTCTCGTGAATTTTGTACCATTTTAATCTGACGCCCGGAGGGGTTGGTTTGCGCTTTGATACGAGACGCCCTGCGGCGGGGTTTAGTTATCCGGTTCTGTTGGCGGAATGAAGGATCTCGCTGTGAATTCACCTCTCCTGGAATGCGACGTTTATCATATGATTGTGGAGAGAGGCCAGCGGCCGTCACGCGCGCATGGTGTGTGATTCACTGATTTATCTATACAGTATACAGGGCCGGTCACTGATTTAACTATACATTATACAGGGGGCCGGTCACTGATTTATCTATACATTATACAGGGGGCCGGTCACTGATTTATCTATACATTATACAGGGGCCGGTCACTGATTTATCTATACATTATACAGGGGCCGGTCACTGATTTATCTATACATTATACAGGGGGCCGGTCACTGATTTATCTATACATTATACAGGGGGCCGGCTCGCTGATTTATCTATACATTATACAGGGGCCGGTCACTGATTTATCTATACATTATACAGGGGCCGGCCGCTGATTTATCTATACATTATACAGGGGCCGGTCACTGATTTATTTATACATTATACAGGGGGCCGGTCACTGATTTTACTATACACTATACAGGGGCCGGCTCGCTGATTTATCTATACATTATACAGGGGCCGGTCACTGATTTATCTATACATTATACAGGGGGCCGGTCACTGATTTATCTATACATTATACAGGGGGCCGGCTCGCTGATTTATCTATACATTATACAGGGGCCGGTCACTGATTTATCTATACATTATACAGGGGGCCGGTCACTGATTTATCTATACATTATACAGGGGGCCGGTCACTGATTTATCTATACATTATACAGGGGCCGGTCACTGATTTATCTATACATTATACAGGGGCCGGTCACTGATTTATCTATACATTATACAGGGGCAGGTCACTGATTTATCTATACATTATACAGGGGGCCAGTCACTGATTTATCTATACATTATACAGGGGCCTGTCACTGATTTATCTATACATTATACAGGGGGCCGGTCGCTGATTTATCTATACATTATACAGGGGCCGGTCACTGATTTATCTATACATTATACAGGGAGCCGGTCGCTGATTTATCTATACATTATACAGGGGGCCGGTCGCTGATTTATCTATACATTATACAGGGGCCGGTCACTGATTTATTTATACATTATACAGGGGCCGGCTCGCTGATTTATCTATACATTATACAGGGGGCCGGTCACTGATTTATCTATACATTATACAGGGGCTGGCTCGCTGGGGTTGGGGTCAGCGCCTTTGGATGAATTTGAATAAAGATTCCGCCCAGGGGCCACTAACCCTAGGCACTCCCCTGGGGCAGCGAGTGTGCGAGAGGCAGAAATCGGAGGAGAGAAAGGATGGGGTAGGAGGGCATCTGGGGATAGGTGAGGAGATGGAGGTAGAGAGACAGACGGGGAGAGGGGGTAGTAGAGCGATGGCGGGGGGCGCTCTGTATAACGCTCTCCTGGGTGAGTGAGCGCTCTCGCCGGCAGGTTGCTGTCACTCTTCTGATTTGCCTGCAGGTGGCGCTGCGGGGTAAGTGAGCGTTACCTTGGAAGCCCCTCAATCGGTTCGGGACCCCTTAATATTTCCCAACGGGGCAGAGAAGCACCGAAAATACCGACGAGAATCGAGGGAAACCGTAAACGATATTTTACTTCAAATCCTTTTTATTGAGAAATTTATTTTCTGTTTTCTGTTATTTTCTGGCAGAAGCGGCCGGTTTGGGTAACGAATTAAACCAAGCGAGCGCAAAAACACAACAACCCCCCAGCATTTCAACTACCCGGGGCTGTGTCACTGAGCGGGGCATTTAGGAGAATAATGGGGTTTATTTACCCCGTTTAATTTATAAAGCCGTTTCCTGCAGTTTCTATACACATTATCGGGGCTTTTAACCCTGCGATCCCCTCATACCCAGCAAACATTCTGACCTCCTAGAAAAGAGGGGCATCAGGGGAGGAGAGAGGGACACAGGGACTTGGGGGCCAAGAGGGACTGGACAAACTAAACAGGGGCACTTGGTAGGCATGGTGTGAAAGTTTTGAGATGGGATGTTATTGAGGGCCCCGCGGGGTGAATTACTCTGTCCGGCTGACGGAGACGGGATCCCCCACAAACACGTTACACGCGTGTGCCCGTTTTACCCCCACGCTGGGGATGATCTACAGACTTTAATAAAAAAGCTCCTGGGTAGATCTGATCCAAAGGGGGGGGGGCTCTGTCTCTGGAGTCGGCTCTAGTTGGAGGGTTATGTATCAAGTCCTTATTTGTGCCCAATACCCCTATGCCCCTCCCCTGATGCCCCCCCGCATCCCTGATGCCCCTCTTTCCCCCTGATGCACCCCCCCATACCCCTCTTTTCTAGGAGGTCAGAATGTTTGCTGGGTATGAGGGGATCGCAGAGCCCCGATAATGTGTATGTACATATACCCCCCGATTCTGTATCTCCCCCCCTCCATATTTTGACCACCTCTAGCCCCCTGGTTTGTATTAAATCACTACAGGCATCAAACATCCCTTTGGCCAATCAGAGAACGTGGGAAAACACTGACAGCCGCTCTGCGCCAATCACGTTTGGGAGGGGGCGGGGCTGCGAGGCTTTGGGCTGCTGCTCGTCTGAATGGAAGTACAAAGACTAGTTGGGAAGGAGCAGCATTTCAGGGGCAGGAGCAGCGTCTGGGGGCAGCATTTCAGGGGCAGGAGCAGCGTCTGGGGGCAGCATTTTAGGGGCAGGAGCAGCGTCTGGGGGCAGCATTTCAGTGGCAGTATTGAGGGGCAGGAGCAGTGTCTGGGGGCAGCATTGAGGGGGCAGGAGCAGTGTCTGGGGGGCAGCATTGAGGGGGCAGGAGCAGTGTCTGTGGGCAGCATTGAGGGGGCAGGAGCAGTGTCTGTGGGCAGCATTTCAGTGGCAGTATTGAGGGGGCAGGAGCAGTGTCTGGGGGCAGCATTGAGGGGGCAGGAGCAGTGTCTATGCAGCATTGAGGGGGCAGTGTCAGGGGTGCAGATTTTGAGCGTGTGGGTGTTGGGGCGCATGCTGTGTGACTCTTGCGTGTACCCCGCGCCGTGCGTGTGATGAGACGGTCATGCGCTGATACGGAGCCGGTGGATTAGCCGTACAGATGTGATTTCCATGCTCAGGGTGAGAGAGAGGATCTCGGAGCAGAGCAGAGGGAAGGGGCAGATGTTGGGGCAGTAATTCCTCCTCGGAAGGATTTCAAGGCTCGTTGCATGGATTTGCTGTGGAAGGATCCGGATCAGACGCTCCGCTTTACACGCTGATTTCCCTCCCCGGTACGGAGATCCCCGGGGGGCCCAGCTTTCCAGCGATCCGGGAGCTCTGTGACACCTGCGCCCCGACCTCTGCATGCGCTGTCCGCTCGGGGTCCTGCGTGCCAATCGCAGGGGATGCGATGAGTCTGGAAGCTCGGGGTTAACGTCACCGGCGTGTTATTGGCGTGTTATTCGTGTCCTCCCACGGACGGGTTTTCTGTTTATCGTGATTAGTGATGTATTGTTCGGCTTTTTTATCGGCGGTGTTCCACCTGCACAGGTGCGTGTCGCCCGTCCGGCCCCCGTCGAGCGGATCGCCTCTCGCCAGGACCCGGAGCTGACGGACCTCGGATCCGCTGCGATCTGGATTTACCAAATGATTTAATTCTCCTTATTAAAGGGTTTACAGAAAAGGAGCAGACGGCGGCTAATGTTCCGAGTCGCTGCCGTGCCGGGATTAAGCCGTCGGATGTCGGTTTCCTTCATTATTCTTTCAGTCCGCGTTTAATGGATATTTTTGGATATAATTTGGGGAAGATCGTTCCGCGCCCAGCGAGTATCATGAACGCCTTTTATCCGGGACATTTCCAGAGGAGGATTGGCCGTGAAAATGCCTTTTCTGTATTTTTAATGCCCCCCCGGAACGTGCCGTATAATAATAATATTTAAGGCTCGGCGGTCGTAATGCCCGGGATCGCCCGTGGCTCCCGAGGACATGTCTAGGTCAAATAGCGTGAGCCCCCCGGGATTCGGGGCTCCCGTCCTACGGGCCGGCGCCGAGCACAGATCGGCCTGGGGGGAAGCAGAATCCAGAGCCAATGGCTACCCTTACTCCAGCCGCTCGTCCAGGAAAAAGACGTCCCGCATGATGGGCTTGTGGAGGAGCGACGAGGACTACGAGCCCCCGCAGGGGAAGCGCTCCTCTGCAGAGAATAAGGTGAGCTTCAGGTCCAAATCGGCCTGGCAGGAGCACCGGGACGAGATCCGGAACAACAACCGGCCGCCGGCCAAGAAGCCCCAGGACGGGGAGGTCGGGCCCAGGTCGGTGGAGCTCGGCTTGGAGGAGAAGTTGGGGAAAGGTAAGGCGGAGGGCGCCGAGGACGTGGCCGACTTCCACTACTCGGTGGGCTTGTGCTGCGGCGACGTTCTGGAGATTTTCCGCTCCAAGAAGTTCCAGTCGGAGAAGCTGGAGAGACTTTACCAGAGATACTTCTTCCGGCTCAACCAGAGCAGCCTCACCATGCTGATGTCGGTGCTGATCCTGGTCTGCTCGGTGATGCTCGTGCTCCACTGCGTCCAGGGCGATCTCCAGGTGCCTTACGTGGCCGTCCTCTCCGTGGCCATGTTTGTCATTTTCGTGCTCATCGCCGTGTGCAACCGGAACGGCTTCCACCAGGACTACATGTGGGTCGCCTGTTACGCCGTCATCCTGGTGGTCTTCATGGTGCAGGTGGTGGGGGTCCTGCTGGTGCGGCCCCGGAGTGCTTCTGATGGAATCTGGTGGACTGTATTCTTTATCTACACCATCTACACCCTTCTTCCAGTCCGCATGAGAGCCGGCGTCATCAGCGGAGTCGTCCTGTCCACCGTCCACCTTGCCGTGTCGCTGAAGATCAACGCCACGGACGAGTTCCTGTTCAAACAGGTGAGGAGCCGGAGTCGGGTGTAAGGTGGTCTCGGGGGGGGGGTTAAGGGGCAGTTTAAAGCGAGTGGGTCACTCCGTTTATTGCGTAGGTCACGGAATGCTGGAATTTATTGGGTTAATGGATCAATTCCTGCAAATTTCTAACCGTATCCCGGATACCGTTAGAGGTTTTTCTGTAAAATGTTTGTATTTGATAAGCGCCCGACGGCTTCGAGTCAAACCAAAGACGTTAATGAGCGAGGCGAGCGGCACCTGCCCACGACTCGGCCCCCGGTACCTGAACCAAGGTGCTTGGCCGGGGTATCTTGGGGCAGCTCCCAGGGGCTCACATATTTACCCTCTAGTCTCCATCAAAGATGCACGGGGCAATCGAACACCTCGCTGACCCCTGTGACGGTAGGACATAGAGGCCTAGTCTTTCTCTGCCGAAAAGCGATTGCAAGCTCTTCAGAACATAGTCCAGGGAAAAGCGCTTACAAATGTTTCCCTTGGTTTGCCTTTCGTGGTCTGTTCAGCATGCGCGGCTAGTAACTGACCTCATGTCAGACCGCGTTTCGCTCTTATCTCCCCAGATGGGGTATTAATCCCCGGGTGCAGTTCTAATAACGGGGCATTAATTGCACCGCATGGAGGCTGTAGATTTACCCCAACCCCGTAAAACGCCGTTCAACGACCGCCGCGCTCTAAATGAAGTCTGGAGGTCTCGTAAGATGCGCGTGAATAACGATAACGTTAGTCGGTGTCCACGAAGCCTGCGCCCCCCCCATAAGTTATTACACCGTCAGGGGCAATTTGTAAGCGTAGGTAGAGATCAAAAGCTAATTAGCTGGGAAGTTGTTGCTTAATCTTCCCGCTGATTCCCGGGAGGTTCTCGGTGCAAATCCCACGATTATCTCAGCGGATAGATTATATCCCGTCGTACAGCGCCGCGGAATATGATGGCGCTATATGAAAGAATTCATAATAATACTTCCGGGGTCTCGGGGCCGTGTGTTTGGGGTGCGGACCGGTGACCGTGCTGTATGTTGCGGGATTATGGTGTATCCGGCGCCCGTCGGTATTAGAGAGGCGGTGAGCGGTCTGCGCTCCATGAGAGAAGCATTTAGATCACCGGATAGTCTCGTGGTTCGGACGGGGAACAGGTAGAGACAGACTGACGGAACAGACAGAGACAGACTGACGGAAAAGACAGAGACAGACTGACGGAACAGGTAGAGACGGACTGACGGAACAGGTAGAGACAGACGGGGACATCCGACAGACAAACCGACAGACAAACCGACAGACACAGAAACTATTATTCAAACAGATGAGAAGAGACAGACGGACGGACAGAACGGATCTCGAGGGGCTTTTCATTCCTTGTTTATTTGCATTTTACAAAACATTCAAAATCTTTAGCAGAGTGTGTGCGTGTCTGTACGCATGTGTGTATGTATGAATGTATGTTTGTGTGCATGCATGTATGTGTCTGTATGTGTGTGTGCGGGTGTTTGTATGTTTGTGCGTGTGCTTGTATGCGTACATGCGTGTATATGTGTATGCGTGTTTGTGCGCATGCGCGTGTGCCGTGACATCCACACGTTATCGCTGTTAGCCGGAGCTGCCATCCCCACGCTCGCTCGCTCGCTCGCTCGCTCGCTCGCTGCCTCCTCCTGTATGGCTGTAGCCGGTTGCCATGACAACCTCCTTTTTGTTGGCCTGCGTCCCGTTGCTTCAAATCATGATTTCATTCTGCGTAGTTTAACCCCTTCACACCCCGCCAGGCAGGAGAAATTCACCTGCCGCTGCCTGACGTGATTTCCAGCACCTGCACAGAGCGGGATCTACCGGGGGGGGGAACTCTCAGATTTACCAGAAGATCCTGAGATTAATAACGGAATCGGCGCGGCGGCAAAAAATCCCAAAGCGCCAGGAATTTTAACGAAATAAAGTAAATTGAATAATATTCTCGCGCTGGAAAGAGTTTAGTTTGTCCTTCCCTGGTCCTGTAATCCCTGATGCCCCCTTACCCCCCTGATGCCCCTTTTTGTAGGAGCTCGGAGCGTTTGCTGGGTATTTGTGCTTCACGCTGTTCTGTAGGCCTGGTGGACAGATGGGGGCATTACTGAGTTCTGTTTATTACCCCCGCCAGGGCCGTGATGGCAAACGATTTCTGAGCCATTACTTGCCTCTCGCTGCCTGGCAGACGGAGCGCCGCGGCATGTGACGGCGCCATATGAAGGCGGCATTGTGTGTGCGACGTGACGCGGTACTGGAACAAAAGAGCCTTCTCCCCGCAGCACACGCTCTGCGCCAGCCTGCGACGTCTCCCCGCTCCGCGAAGTCCATGCCAGGGTATAAAACATGCAGATGGCGGGGCGGCAGCTCCCGGCCCCGGCAAACATTCCACAATATAGTCATTTATATTACTTTGTGAATAAAACCCGTGATTTCTCCCTGCATGCGCGTCGCTGCCGCTTACTGATGATTTTTTTTTAAACCCGTGACTTATTTTATAACCGGTGCAGGACTCCGGGGCTTTTTGCCCCAAATGCCCTTCTCGTTATGAGCTCCGTATCTTAAAAGCGCCACGAAGTTTCCTGTAAAGTTCTCTCGGCGGTTGGTTGGCCCCCGGCCCGCGTTGGTCAGCGTGTTTTCAGGGCCGCGCTGGGCGGCGGAGGGTTAAATCGCTGCGTTTCTATGTTTAGCTGCCGTTTGAGGATATTGCGGGGATTTCGTGGCTTTCGTGGCTCCCGGCCAGTTTTGTGACTCGAGAAACCCATCCTGGGCAGAAATGTCGGTTCAGAGGTCAGATCCCCAAAGGGGTTTTGCATCCAAATAATTGAAGCAGCAGCGTTTGGGGTATTGTTCGCGGGGGTCTCCGGGGACCCCGGAAACAGAAGGTAGAAAAATCCTGGATTTTAGAGAAATGTTATATTTTGGTTATGCGTAAACGCAGCTAATGAATGACCCGGCCCCCCCGCCCAGCCCCCGTTATAACCCCCAATATATCACTCGGAGTGTTAATGTTTATGGGAATCCGTCAGCTAAACGGTGATTACAAAGTAACCGCTCTGCGCCGCGCGTCACACGGGGTACGGATCAAGGTGCAGGAACGTTTCGCTGCCACTTTGTTGCATTCATGAAGTTTATTAACCCTTTCTGACTACCTGGTGACGTGATGGACTGAGGGTCAACTATTTTAAGCCCCCCTCGCTCAGCTGTGAACTCCCGGCAGTCAGGGGGTTAATAGTTATAGTTCCGGATGTCCCCTTTGCCCCGGTCTCAGCTGGAGGGGGGGTCTGTTTCCTGGCGGATCCCCCTGCGATGAGGTCGGACGTGGGCCGGATGTGACCTCCAGTCCCCACCAGTCAGCCACAGAAGGGGACACCGGTGGGGAGACGGCATGTGAAGCAATCCTGGGAACTCACAGGCTTCTTGCCCCAAGCTCAGGGTGGAGGGGCAGATTCTCAGGGTCTGGAACTGACTCTGTTATTCCACCCCACCGCAGGCATATAAAATACTCCCAATTGGTGCTTTCGCCCCCAGCATGTTACGGTTGATATCCCTGCTTGAATGCAGGTGACTCAGTAAAGTCTACCTTTAAATAATGACAAGTCAAGGTTTCCATTAAAGGGTTAATACTTTAAGTGTCTCGGGGTCCACTCGTTTAGAAAGCTTCCGGTAGGTGCTGGGTGTACACTGTCAGTAGGGGTAAGGAGGGCGAGCGGCGGCAGCGCGTGGGCACCGGGTGTACACTGTCAGTAGGGGTAAGGAGGGTGAGCGGCGGCAGCGCGTGGGCGCCGGGGGTACACTGTCAGTAGGGGTAAGGAGGGCGAGCGGCGGCAGCGCGTGGGCGCCGGGTGTACACTGTCAGTAGGGGTAAGGAGGGCGAGCGGCGGCAGCGCGTGGGCGCCGGGGGTACACTGTCAGTAGGGGTAAGGAGGGTGAGCGGCGGCAGCGCGTGGGCGCCGGGTGTACACTGTCAGTAGGGGTAAGGAGGGCGAGTGGCGGCAGCGCGTGGGCGCCGGGGGTACACTGTCAGTAGGGGTAAGGAGGGCGAGCGGCGGCAGCGCGTGGCCGCCGGGTGTACACTGTCAGTAGGGGTAAGGAGGGTGAGCGGCGGCAGCGCGTGGGCGCCGGGGGTACACTGTCAGTAGGGGTAAGGAGGGTGAGCGGCGGCAGCGCGTGGGCGCCGGGTGTACACTGTCAGTAGGGGTAAGGAGGGCGAGCGGCGGCAGCGCGTGGGCGCCGGGGGTACACTGTCAGTAGGGGTAAGGAGGGCGAGTGGCGGCAGCGCGTGGGCGCCGGGGGTACACTGTCAGTAGGGGTAAGGAGGGCGAGCGGCGGCAGCGCGTGGCCGCCGGGTGTACACTGTCAGTAGGGGTAAGGAGGGTGAGCGGCGGCAGCGCGTGGGCGCCGGGGGTACACTGTCAGTAGGGGTAAGGAGGGTGAGCGGCGGCAGCGCGTGGGCGCCGGGGGTACACTGTCAGTAGGGGTAAGGAGGGCGAGCGGCGGCAGCGCGTGGGCGCCGGGTGTACACTGTGGGCAGGGTACAGAATTGAACACTTTGTGAATGCCCCGTTATCACGTCTGTGACCCGTTTCTCCGTGGCTCGCTCTCTGCAGGGACTGCCCCCCCCCCGGGGCAGAAAGCCAGACTTGTTCTGAAAGTCGGGGTTTGTGTCCTGCGTGAATCGGGACTCCTTGTGACCGGATCCAGCGATTTACCCCGAGGGTCCCATTCCTCTGCAGCCCCCCCCCGCAGAGAACTTGCCCCCTTTCCAACCCTGACCCTCCTGGGGCAAAAAACTGCACGAGTGCGGAAAGCTGGGGTTACGTAGAGGGTAAAAGGGTATTTACATCTTATCCCCGGGGCAGTAAAATCCCCACTCCCATCACCCATCGCTGTATGGAATCTACACGGAGCCGGTGATAAAATGACATCATCAGCTGACTTCACGAAAGTGTAATATTTATAGTTGGGGGTCCCGGGGATAGATTCGGGGGTCTGCCCCTCTGTAGGGTCATTAAAACCAGTTTCCTGCACCGGTTTAACAATGGGGCGGACAGGACATAACGGTTTGACAACAGGTGAGGAGAGCCCTGTGCACAGGAGCTTACAATCTAGAGGGAATTTTATTAACATGTTAACTCCCTTATGTTATAGACCCCCTACCTGCCCCAATTCCCTGATGCCCCTGAGTCCCTGACGCGGGGCACAGACCGACCCGGTAGATTAGCGCAGGGCTGGGCTGTAAGGCTATTAATAATTACCCCGGGTGCCCCTGGCAGAGAGGAACAAGAGCCATAAAGCCGGGGCAATTCCAGCTACAGCCCTAGGCTTGGGGAACTTCTGCAACCAGCATTAACCCTTTAAGAACCGGGTGGTATGGATACGGAGCAATTCTGGTGCAGTGCAGGGGGCAGCATCGCTGCACATACCCCCCCCCCACACGTGGCAGCTGCCCGGGGTAAATAAACCGCAAACTGTCCAATAAACCCCCTTCCCAAAACTCTCAGCCGTCACACGCGCTGCCGACGCGGATCGGGCGTCATTTTCACTTTACGTCACTCGGGGGATTTAAAAACAGAACGCAACGATCCGGTTGCCATGGAAACAAACACTGACATCCTCAGCATCACTGCTGGCTCCGGGCCGACATATTGGTGTCTCCGTCAGCGCATGTGTGCATTAACCCCTGCACTGCCGCCTGGGAAACGACGCTCCTGCCCCATCAGACTCCCGATTTAATGTTATTTTTATCCAGATTTTAAGGAATTAGCCCCCCGGGGGCCACAGAGACTGGGCGGCCATCTTGGGGGGGTTTCATGTCCTCTTTGCTGCTACTTCGCCCCCCAGAATCCATTCATTTCCACCAAATATTTCTCGTTAAAGATTCCGAGTTTGCGATAATAAAAAACATGTTTATGGTGTTTGTCATCATCTCTGCCAGATCAGATTGCCAGCTCTGCGGACCAGCTGTGGTCCTTGCCCCATACCACCTGCCCCGCACCGCCTGCCCCCCGCCGCTTGCCCCATACTTTGTGTGTTTCTTGAAATCTGATCATTTTCGTACTATTATACCCTAAATAATGGTCAATACAGAGGTCACCGACCCCAGAGCCTCGAGCCCCCCCCCCGGTCTAGTTGTGATTCATGCGCCTAATACTGGGGCAAAACTTTAAATGTGGGGCAATCGTCATGGTAACCAATGCATTGAGCCTGCCCTCGCTCCTGATTAATGTTGCCTCTTTTTCACTGGCCTAAAAAAGCCATTTAAAAATAGCTGATTCAGAGCTGATTGTCGTCGCGCATGGAGTCGATGAAAGGGTTAATGAGGAAAAAGGTTGATCTCGATAGACTTATGTCTTTTTTCACCCCTGCTATGTTTACTGTTGGCACCCGGCGCGTTTCGTGGTGTTGGGATTGTTGCGCAAGTTCGGCGTGTGTTTATGTTGAAGCGGCCGGGTCCTGCGAGTTCTCAGCGGGATGCACAGGAAGCGCATGAATCCGCGCATGCAGCCCCGACTGTATGTTATAACTGCGGCCGTGCGCATCATCATGTGCATATGGGGGAAGATGTGTCCCCCTCCTGGTGGTCTTATGGAGGCACAAAAATAGGCGGTATGGGGTACTGGTCCGCAGAGCTTGCAATCTATATCTAAGTACTAAAGCAGCTCAGAGTTGTATTTATTGCGCAATCACTGCAGGACGGATTTGGGCAGCGAGAAGAGGAAGGGGTTAAGTTTCCGTGTAAAAATGATGGCTAATCCGTAAAGCCTCTGACAGCCCCCTGATAAGCCGGGCGCTGCGGCGGGTGTTTATTTAACTGCCCTCCCTGGGTGCGTCACCCGCGGTAACGGCGTTCATTCTGTATCTGGGTAACCGAGGGCTCCGTAAATGTTTGGAAATAAAAAAATGAAGTGCGAGACGGTCGCGTTCGGGGAGGAATAAGCCCGTTCGCTGCGCCGTCTGGTTATATATTTTATCAGGAAAGTAATCATGAAAAAAAACGTATTCTGGCCATAAAGGTCCCCCCGGTGATTGGACCGTTCCATTGGTTACCATGGCAATAAAATTTGCAGAACAATTGCCATTTCGTCCAGAACCCGACGCATTTCTGCCAGCCCCCCCCCCCGGTGCGCGGTGCCCAATGATTCCACGTCAGAGCAGCAGCCGTAAAGCGTGACTGACTGCCCGCTGGTTTGTAGGGAGGGGGAGGGGTATTAGAACTTTGGGTATTTTACACCCAAAATCATGTGAAATATTTACCGGGGAGAAATAAAACGAGCAAATCCATGGCGGGCTTTGGAAATATTTCAGCTGTTTTATCCCGTGGATCGGGGCGATTCTCGGTTATCCCGTGTCACTGTCCTTGTCACCATGGAGACACAAGCTCACTAGCCTTGTCACCATGGAGACATGAACTCACTAGCCTTGTCACCATGGAGACATGAACTCACTAGCCTTGTCACCATGGAGACATGAACTCACTAGCATTGTCACCATGGAGACATGAACTCACTAGCCTTGTCACCATGGAGACATGAGCTCACTAGCCTTGTAACCATGGAGACATGAACTCACTAGCATTGTCACCATGGAGACAGAGGTTTGCCAATATTTAACAGACTCAGGTGACGACCTCCTATTTGTTCATCCCGCGTAATAAATAAATACATTCTGTGTAACCATGGAAACGCCAAGCACACGATCTTTGTTACTATGGAAGTGCAAGCACGCTGTCCTTGTTACCATAGAAACAAAAGCAAGCTGCCCTTGTTACCATGGCCACCGAGGCTCCCTTTAATCTCAGCCCACCGCAGATACAGCAGCTGCCAATCCCACCTTTCAGGATAGATCGGCCCCGTCTGCAGCGGCCGAGACCTCGGCGGTCTCTTTGTGGGTTGTGGTGTGTATCGCAGCGTCAGGACTCGCTGACCTCTCACGCGTCTTATCGTTTTTTGTGTAGTAAACATTATAATAACAATTTTGGCTTTCTTTGTATTTTTGGATTCAACATCAGGCGAGATTCGCAGCCGATTACAGCAAACAACCCGAAACTACCCAAAACACGAGAAAACAACCCGAAACGACCCAAAACACGAGAAAACAACCCAAAACTACCCAAAACACGAGAAAACAACCCAAAACTACACAAAACATGAGAAAACAACCCGAAACTACACAAAACAACGCAAAACACATCAAATTAACACAAAACACAACAAAACAACCCAAAACCTGACAAAACAACACGAAACACGACAGAATAACCCAAAACACGTCCAATTTAAACAAAACGCGAGAAAACAACCCGAAACTACCCAAAACACGAGAAAACAACCCGAAACGACCCAAAACACGAGAAAACAACCCGAAACTACCCAAAACACGAGAAAACAACCCAAAACTACACAAAACATGAGAAAACAACCCGAAACTACACAAAACAACGCAAAACACATCAAATTAACACAAAACACAACAAAACAACCCAAAACCTGACAAAACAACACGAAACACGACAGAATAACCCAAAACACGTCCAATTTAAACAAAACGCGAGAAAACAACCCGAAACTACCCAAAACACGAGAAAACAACCCGAAACGACCCAAAACACGAGAAAACAACCCGAAACGACCCAAAACACGAGAAAACAACCCGAAACTACACAAAACATGAGAAAACAACCCGAAACTACACAAAACAACGCAAAACACATCAAATTAACACAAAACACAACAAAACAACCCAAAACCTGACAAAACAACACGAAACACGACAGAATAACCCAAAACACGTCCAATTTAAACAAAACGCGAGAAAATAACCCGAAACACGGCAAATGAACAAAACGCGGCAAAACAGAAAGCCCGCCAAGTGAACGCGAAGCGCGCGCCGTTAGGGCCGCCGTCTGCAGCGCGGATTAGAGGGGAATAAATGCCCTTCGTATGAAGGTAGAAATCGCAGGAATAACCATAATCTTCATATTTCTTTTATCCGCAACATCTGGGGAGGAATAACCCTGACGGGTTTAACCCCGCAGTGACCGGACCCCTGCAGGCAGGTGGATTGGGTGTGGAAGGTGCCCTGCGTGACCCCATTCTAGACGTTCCTTGTATTTAGATGGCGCCAGCAGACGCTGTAGCGCTGTTACCATAGAGTAGAGGGGAAATGAACAATAAGATTAACCCACGCTAAGACAGACCGGGACAGGAGGAGTAGGGGGTCCGGCCCAGGAGCTTACAATCTATTGAGCCTTTATTTTACCCAGACAAGCTGTATCCCCCCCCCCCACATTTATGAGGCCTCGCTAACGGCTGTACTGCAACCTTCATCACCCTCAGCCGGGATTTGTAGCATCTGCTGGCTGAGCATTGTGGGTGTTTGCCACCTCTGCTGGCACTGAAAGCGTTAATGCCCCTGCACACGCGTGTGGCTGCGCATGGGACCTTGTAGTGTAATGAACTGATGTGTTTGTCCTCTGCGGCAGGTAATGGTCCCCGGGCTGTGGCCTCTAATACCCCGGGGGTATTAGATCTGAGGGATCAGCAGGTTTAATTACCCACCTGCGCAGGTGCGCATTTAATGTCTTCTGCCGACTCCCTGCTCTGCAGCGACTGGGGAGAAAAAAGCTAATTTATGACAAATTTACGAAATCAGCAAACTGAGACTAGTGGCCTCATCGGTCCCCTTCTCACCCGTCGTACGAACCGAGACGCGGAGAATTTTGTTCTCTGCGTAAAATTCTCTTCGGGAGGAGCGCCGGGGGGGTTTGGGCTGCGGTGGCCGGGGGGGTTTGGGCCGCGGTGACCGGGGGGGTTTGGGTCGCGGTGGCCGGGGGGTTTGGGTCGCGGTGGCCGGGGGGGTTGGGCTGCGGTGGCCGGGGGGGTTGGGCTGCGGTGGCAGGTGGCGCAGGTGCAGCTCCAATTAATACTCCCCGAGGTGTGAAATGCAGCGGGACCTGCACGCTCGGGGGGGGCTCTGCCGGTGACTCTCGCTGACATGGGGCAGGTGCGTGATGAGATTAACCCCCCGGTGGAATTAGACGCTGCAAATAATTGCAAATTCTGGCATTTTTTGCCCTATTTCTGGCTCTGCTGCCTCAGCGCATTTCCTGCTCGCTCCTCCGGCTCCTGCTTACCGTAAAGCGATCTCTGCTGCAAAGAGCCAAATGTACCCGGTGCTTTACTCCTAGAGTGCGGCGGATATTCAGATGGGGGGTTTATATACAACAGGCATAGAGGCCCCTGTCCCCAAGAGCTTACAGTCTATATGGGAATGGAAACACCGGGTCACACCTGAGGAGAGGTTTTTGGTCATTTAGGCGTTTTGTGGCAGGTGATTTATTATTATTATTGTTATTATTATTATTATTATTATTATTATTATTATTGTTATTATTATTATTATTATTATTATTATTATTATTATTGTTATTATTATTGTTATTATTATTATTATTGTTATTATTATTATTATTGTTATTGTTATTATTATTGATATTATTGTTATTATTGATATTGTTATTGTTGAGTTATATAGCGCAGTCATATTCCGTGGCCTCGTACAACGAGAAGAAGGGAACATTTTAAAAAAAAATGTGTTTAAAAAATACAAGTGAATCAGTTTTTTTTTTCCAAATTGGCAGTAATTTCTTTTTGGACTAATATTTAGTTTTAGTTCTGGCCGTCTGGGGCTTAAATCTCTATGGAGACGGGGGCCGTATTGATCAACTCTGCGTCCATTGAGATGGTTAACTCTCGCAGTGCCAGATGGTACTCAGCTCACCCTCCATATTACCCCCACTTTACCCCTGTAATGCCCCCCCGTCGAGTCTTGCCCTGTTTGCCGCAGGTTTGAGTGCATGGTGCCTTTTCTTGGTTCCGTTTTGCCCCTCTGCTCTGTGCCCCCCGCTCTCTGCCCCCCCTGCTCTCTGCCCCCCCCCGCTCTCTGCCCCCCCCCGCTCTCTGATTTATCTATACATTATACAGGGGGCCGGTCACTGATTTATCTATACATTATACAGGGGGCCGGTCACTGATTTATCTATACATTATACAGGGGGCCAGCTCACTGATTTATCTATACATTATACAGGGGGCCGGTCACTGATTTATCTATACATTATACAGGGGGCCGGTCACTGATTTATCCATACATTATACAGGGGGCCGGTCACTGATTTATCTATACATTGTACAGGGGCCGGTCACTGATTTATCTATACATTATACAGGGGCCGGTCACTGATTTATCTATACATTATACAGGGGGCCGGCTCGCTGAGTTATCTATACATTATACAGGGGGCTGGTCACTGATTTATCTATACATTATACAGGGGGCCGGTCACTGATTTATCTATACATTATACAGGGGGCCGGTCACTGATTTATCTATACATTATACAGGGGCTGGTCACTGATTTATCTATACATTATACAGGGGGCCGGTCACTGATTTATCTATACATTATACAGGGGGCCGGCTCGCTGAGTTATCTATACATTATACAGGGGGCCGGTCACTGATTTATCTATACATTATACAGGGTCCGGTCACTGATTTATCTATACATTATACAGGGGGCCGGTCACTGATTTATCTATACATTATACAGGGGGCCGGTCACTGATTTATCTATACATTATACAGGGGTCGGTCACTGATTTATCTATACATTATACAGGGGCCGGTCACTGATTTAACTATACATTATACAGGGGCCGGTCACTGATTGATCTATACATTGTACAGGGGCCGGCTCAGCACTTCTTGCAGGAGATGCTCTCTGGGATCGGTCGTTGTGATGTTTAGTGAATAAAGCCCTGCTGCATCCTGGTCTGAATGCTCTCTGGGATGCAGATTTTGCCGCATAGTTTTCCGGTGTGTAACCGCGGGCCGAGATAACCAAAAAAGGCCAGAAACGCGAAGACGGGAAGCAGCCGCCGGCGCTATAAACTCTCACGCAGATTCGCAAATCGCTGGGAATCAGGAGCGGGGGCCGCCTTCATCTATAAATTCCTGCATCGCTAACCCTTTCAGTGCTTACCTCACCGGCGCTCACAGGGTTAATGATGCCCCGTTGGTCTCGTCTTCAGGAGCCGGATGTCTATCCCATGCATGTTTAATCCCCTCACTGTATTACCCTCTACCACCTCTGCTGGGAGGCTGTTCCACTTATCTACCACCCTCTCAGTAAAGTAAACCTCCCTTCCGTTCCGTCTCAGTCTCGGACCCTCTAGTGTTGGATTTGGGTCTCTTGTTGTATTTTTTCTCCCCCTCTGTAATGTCTGCGGCGCGCCTCAATCTCCTCAGCGCACAAAGTGTTAAACTGGAAATCAGATGCGGAGCTTTTAGCTGCGAATAATTTGCTGCGCCGCGCAGGCAGAAGCCGCCAACAAAACGCTCCTTTCTGGGGTTGCCAAAAAAAACGGCTTTTCTCACCTATTGTAAGAAATCCGGCGTGCGATTAACGGAGCGCTGATAACCTGCGAGATCGGGCCGCATGTGACGCGCGCGCGAAGTAATCAGAAGCGACCGCTCACAGCGGCTGGATGGGGGCGGTTTTGGGGGCCGGTTCAGGTTATGTGGCCCCCGGGGCCGAATGTCTTTAGGATGCTGTATCTCACTGGGCGTGTAACCGGCCCTCGCTCTCTGTCTCTGCCGTTATTTGCCCCGCGGGGTATTAGGCTCTGCTGGTTGTCAGGTTTGTATCCGGGGCTCCCCGCCCGCCGCGCCACGAGCTACAAAACCAAAATTATTGGGAAACATAAAGAAATTTCATACATTCCTGTAAAAATGGGGTATCTTCTGACTAATGGGGTAACTGAGAGTCATAGATTAACGTTAACTCTTCGCTTTCTATGACTTTGGAGTATGCAGACCCCCCCCCCGGGAATGGCAGCGTTTGAGATGAGACCCCCGGGAATGGCGGCGTTTGAGATGAGACCCCTGGGAATGGCAGCGTTTGAGATGAGACCCCCGGGAATGGCGGCGTTTGAGATGAGACCCCCGAGAATGGCGGAGTTTGAGATGAGACCCCCGGGAATGGCGGCGTTTGACATGAGACCCCCGGGAATGGCGGAGTTTGAGATGAGACCCCCGGGAATGGCGGCGTTTGACATGAGACCCCCGGGAATGGCGGAGTTTGAGATGAGACCCCCGGGAATGGCCGCGTTTGAGATGAGACCCCCGGGAATGGCGGCGTTTGACATGAGACCCCCGGGAATGGCGGAGTTTGAGATGAGACCCCCGGGAATGGCGGAGTTTGAGATGAGACCCCCGGGAATGGCCGCGTTTGAGATGAGACCCCCGGGAATGGCGGAGTTTGAGATGAGACCCCCGGGAATGGCGGAGTTTGAGATGAGACCCCCAGGAATGGCGGCGTTTGACATGAGACCCCCGGGAATGGCGGAGTTTGAGATGAGACCCCCGGGAATGGCGGCGTTTGAGATGACCCCCCCTGGGAATGGCAGCGTTTGAGATGAGACCCCCGGGAATGGCGGCGTTTGAGATGAGACCCCCGGGAATGGCAGAGTTTGAGACCCCCGGGAATGGCGGCGTTTGAGATGAGACCCCCGGGAATGGCGGCGTTTGAGATGAGGACCCCGGGAATGGCGGCGTTTGAGATGAGACCCCCTGGAATGGCGGCGTTTGAGATGACCCCCCCTGGGAATGGCAGCGTTTGAGATGAGACCCCCGGGAATGGCGGCGTTTGAGATGAGACCCCCGGGAATGGCGGCGTTTGAGATGAGACCCCCGGGAGGCAGGGAAAAAAAGTATTTCTATTTCCCATAATGAGAGAAACGCGTTGGTTCCGTTATCTTTGGGGCAGTTGTTAAAGTTACCCCCCGGAGTGCTTTCTGTGTAGACACAGCACTGAACTGGTTAATGTTCGGCCCCCGGCGCCCCCGGATGATTGGCCGTCGCTCGCCGCCGTCTGCTGATAAAACTGCGACTTCTCTCTATTTTTAGCCGCGGGACGGAATCTGCTTCGTTTAAAATAAATGCCGAGATTTATTCGCCGGTTTTGGGATTCTATAAATAATCCAATTTTTGTGTTTTTGTCGCATTGTGTGAAATAAATTATTCGCGGGGTTAAATTGGAGCACGGATTCCGATTAGACTGCAAGCTCCTGTGTCAACGCCTAACAATGGTGCCCGGGAGCGGACGGCTTCACCGGAGACCCCGGTTAACTTTAAATCTCATGAAATGATCCCCGGGGGCGGCCATCCCACCCCGGAGAGGGGCAGATTGAGACAGTCTGGCCGTTTGGGGGCCGGGATTTGCCCCTCGCATCGGCCCCGGCGGGAGCTTTGATTCTTTGTGGCGTTTCTCTGCAGCCGCGGGGGAAAAAAGCGTTTCAAAAATCAGCAATTCCTGAGCGTCCCGGATACGGCGATTCTAACCCTAATGCCAACCCAGCCATGGGGGCCACAGGGGGCCACAGCGGAAATAGGTCCTTCCTGACTGTTCACATCTTCTCGGATGAATTGGAACGCGAAGCGCGTCGGCGCACGTTTCTGAGAATTAATGTGGATGTCAAAAGGAAAAGGGTTTCCGTAGCAACCGGGACAGGGATCTCTGCAGGGATATTAATCTGAATCAGATGAGAACGCGGTTCGTGCGCGGCGGCCCCCGAGGGCCATCGCTGCCGCAAGGTGGGCGTCCAATCAACGTGTTCTGGGCCAGCCAGGGTTTTATCGAAGTGAGAAGCGCCGCCCCCCCGACGGGCGATGTTCCCAGAAGCAGCCGACCCCGAGTGCCCTCGATAAAATCGGCACCCAGACGGGGGGTTCCTAAATATTAACCCCCGGATAAGAAATAATAGCCCCTCGCACAGACCCCATCGCCAAATGGCTCTAATAACGGTCGTTATGGAAACCGAGGCTTGTCAGGAGGTAGAAGTATTCCGAATGAAGTCACCTGTATTCAAGCAGGGATTCCTTGCAGCAAATTAACCTCCACATTTTAACCAACTCACGTCGATGGGGCTAATGTACTGACCTCCCCTGCTTATTACTAAACCTGTTTAACCCCTGGCAGCCTGCCGTGTCAGACCCGTTTCGTCACTGGAGGCTTTATCAGTAACCAGCTGCTTTCCTTTTCTCTTTCAGCTGCTGTCCAACGTCCTCATCTTCTTGTGCACAAACATTGTTGGTATCTGCACCCACTACCCGGCAGAGGTGTCCCAGCGCCAGGCGTTTCAGGAGACGAGGGAGTGTATCCAGGCCAGACTGCATTCCCAGAGAGAGAACCAGCAGCAGGTTGGAGCGCAGGGGTCTTTATTCACACGCACACACTCACATGCACACTAACACGCACATTCACACGCACACACACATTCACACACACATTCACACGCACACGCACACACACATTCACACACACAGTCACACACACAGTCACACACACATTCACACGCACACTTACACACACATTCACACGCACACTTACACACACATTCACACGCACACTTACACACACATTCACACGCACACTGACATACACATTCACACGCACACTGACATACACATTCACACGCACACTCTCATAGCCCCATGTAGCGTGTTCTGTCACAGAGAACTCTTTCCACAGGTTCTGTCGTCTGCTTCCGTCTCTAGTGTTTGTGCTCTTATTTAGTGGGTTACATTTTGCGCTTCTTTCTCCCCCATCTTGCTTTCTCTTTTTTTAAATAGTGTTATCACCATAGCAATCCCTGAAACACCACTGCTGATTGGACCATTGGTTGCTATGGTGATAAGAGGACATAAAAACTTTGGTTCTCTACTGAACCCCATCCTCTGTGAGCACTGCATGTACCCCGGGGGGGGTAAAACCGTCTGTAGGCCGCTGACTCTGTTTTTGGTTATAGGAGCGACTCCTGCTGTCGGTGTTACCGCGTCACGTTGCCATGGAAATGAAGGCTGACATCAACGCCAAGCAGGAAGATATGATGTTTCACAAAATTTACATCCAGAAACACGACAATGTCAGGTAAGGAAGCGCGTGACGGCCCCAGGGGCCGGTATCCATGTCTGGGGTATTTACCAGGAGGGATGGGTAGTTTGGGGCAGCAATAGGCATCCAAAAGGATGGAGGGGGCAATAAGAGAGCGGATATAGGGGTAAGAGGTATCAACAAGGAGCAAAGGGTCATTCCAGAGCGGATATAAAGGATGGGGGCATCTACCGGACCGGAGGGGCAGTTATAGAGATTATTATTCATTGATTTATAATATTCTGCAGGTGGGATAGTTGTGGGGTTTCCTGTTATTTATTACCCTCTGCTTAATGCCCCCAGCGGGGGCCGTGAATCCGTCGGGGGGGTCACAGGAATGTTCTCTGTAAGTTCTCCAAGTCTGTATACGAGGCAGGAGGCTAAAAATACCCCGGTGTAGCCGCGCAGGTGCAGCCGCTCGCTGCTCGGGGGGGTTCTGGACGCCGTGTCCGGCTGAGGGTCATTGTGTTCGGCCAGCGGTGAGTAAAGTTCAGACCCGGCCCGTCTATTGAAACCGGCTTCCTGGATGAGGAAACGTCAGCTTCCTCTGCGAGGGATTTCTATACGGGACCCCCGGCCCTCTCCCTCACTATAAAGGGGACCCCCGGCCCTCTCCCTCGCTATACGGGGACCCCCGGCCCTCTCCCTCACTATACAGGGGACCCCCGGCCCTCTCCCTCGCTATACGGGGACCCCCGGCCCTCTCCCTCACTATACGGGGACCCCCCGGCCCTCTCCCTCACTATACAGGGGACCCCCGGCCCTCTCCCTCGCTATACGGGGACCCCCCGGCCCTCTCCCTCACTATACAGGGGACCCCTGGCCCTCTCCCTCGCTATACGGGGACCCCCCGGCCCTCTCCCTCACTATACAGGGGACCCCCCGGCCCTCTCCCTCGCTATACGGGGACCCCCCGGCCCTCTCCCTCACTATACAGGGGACCCCCGGCCCTCTCCCTCGCTATACGGGGACCCCCCGGCCCTCTCCCTCACTATACGGGGACCCCGGGCCCTCTCCCTCACTATACGGGGACCCCGGGCCCTCTCCCTCGTTATAGGGGACCCCCCGGCCCTCTCCCTCACTATACGGGGACCCCGGGCCCTCTCCCTCATTATACGGGGACCCCCAGCCCTCTCCCTCCCTATACGGGGACCCCCGGCCCTCTCCCTCCCTATACAGGGACCCCCAGCCCTCTCCCTTGCTATACGGGGGCCCCCGGCCCTCTCCCTCGTTATACGGGGACCCCGGTCCAAAAAAATCAATGTAATGATGGATACAGTCAGGGTGTAAACGCTGCCTAAAGCCCTCGTGACACTAGAAGCCCTGGTGGCTGCACACGGAACTGCAAGTGAAGCCCACAAAAAGAACACCGCAGCCCAGGGGCAATTAATACTTTACTCGGGTAAAACAAATAAACAGGTGAAATACGGAGATATTTATTTTGTGTCCAATCCTGAGAATGCGTTTGTTTACAGTCTGAAAGCGTGTTTGCTTACTGTGTGAATGCGTGTTTGTTTACAGTCTGAACGCGTTTGCTTACTGTGTGAATGCGTGTTTGTTTACAGTCTGAACGCGTGTTTGCTTACTGTGTGAATGCGTGTTTGTTTACAGTCTGAACGCGTTTGCTTACTGTGTGAACGCGTGTTTGTTTACAGTTTGTACGCGTGTTTGTTTACAGTTTGTACGCGTGTTTGTTTACAGTTTGAACGCGTGTTTGTTTACAGTTTGAACGCGTGTTTACACACATGCTTCACATACATGTAAGTATCTGCAGGAAGAATGCGATGATAACGCCCCCTCCATATTACTTCCCCATTTGCCTCCTCCGTCTGGGGGCCGCATTTCATGAAACGCGTGGGAAGAAGATAAGACTCCATTATCTGCGGCAGGAGCTCTGCGCGGCTGCTTCTTCTCACTGACACCTGCATTAACCCATTAAATACCAAGCCCAGGTATTTAGATCATTCCAATAATTTGCCCTCTGCTCCCACTCACTTATCCTGCGAGTGTCCGACTCGCTTATGTTCTGGAACGTTCCACAAAACGGGCAGCAACTATTTGTATTGTGAAAATATTCTACTAAGAAGAACAGCTGAAGGTTCTCCGCATGTCTGCAGCGCCAAAGCTTTAGGGGTGTTGAAGGAGTTAAATGGGAGGGGCTTAATGATGGCCGAATCCATTCCACAAAAGCTTTAAGCACTTATTACCAGGTCACGCCCACTTCTGAGCTTCTTTGATGTCCATGCTTTGCACACTTCCTGTCTATGCTCCACCCACTTCACCTATACAGTACTGCAGGGGAGAAGACTAAAATATAGACCCAGCCCCTGAGGTGCTGAGGCCTGTGCATGATGCGGGGGAGGGGGCACCATGTACATGTTCCCTGCAGCAAAAATGTGCGTAAGTGTCGTTACCCCGTGTAGAAAATCACTGAGCCCGCTCATCATTCTGCTCTGTCTGGGGTGTAAAACGGCCCTTTATGCCCCATTTGGTGCTGTTTTGGGGATTTCCTCCGAGAACAGCTGAGTGAGAAAGTAACCTGAGAGAGGAGAGAGAGACAGAGAGTGAGAGGAGAGAGACAGAGAGTGAGAAAGTAACCTGAGAGAAAGAGACAGAGCGAGTGAGGAGAGTGAGAGAGGAGAGACAGAGAGTGAGAGAAGGAGACAGAGCGAGTGAGGAGAGTGAGAGAGGAGAGACAGAGAGTGAGAGGAGAGAGACAGAGAGTGAGAAAGTAACCTGAGAGAGAGAGGAGAGAGAGACAGAGAGTGAGAGGAGAGAGACAGAGAGTGAGAAAGTAACCTGAGAGAGAGAGACAGAGCGAGTGAGGAGAGACAGAGAGGAGAGAGACAGAGAGACAGCTTTATAGATGGTGTCTGTAGCAGGTAGTGATACCTTTTAGTGGTCGGTGTCACAGAGTTCATTTTTGCAGTTTGGGTTCTATTGGAAGAAGAGACTGCTGAGGTTTGTAGAGCTGATGTGACGGCATCTCGTGTATCACTAGTTTTGGCGCGGGGTAGAAGTTACCTCCGTATAACATGCGCCCTGCCTCTGTATAACGGGAATGGCTCCTCGTGGCGCTGACGGTTTTGGGGTCTCTTTTCTCCCAGCATCCTCTTTGCTGACATCGAAGGATTCACCAGCCTGGCGTCTCAGTGCACGGCGCAGGAGTTGGTCATGACTCTCAACGAGCTCTTCGCCCGCTTTGACAAACTGGCGGCTGTGAGTAGCTATCCACATATAGAGTATATACGGGGTGTGTGGGGTATACAGGGTATACAGGCGGGTTGGGTATACGGGGTGTGTGGGGTATACGGGGTGTATGGGGTATACGGGGTGTATGGGGTATACGGGGTGTATGGGGTATACGGGGTGTATGAGGTATACGGGGTGTATGGGGTATACGGGGTGTATGAGGTATACGGGGTGTATAAGGTATACGGGGTGTGTGGGGTATACAGGGTATACAGGCGGGTTGGGTATACGGGGTGTGTGGGGTATATGGGGTATACGGGGTGTATGGGGTATACGGGGTGTATGAGGTATACGGGGTGTATAAGGTATACGGGGTGTGTGGGGTATACAGGGTATACAGGCGGGTTGGGTATACGGGGTGTGTGGGGTATATGAGGTATACGGGGTGTATGAGGTATACGGGGTGTATAAGGTATACGGGGTGTGTGGGGTATACAGGCGGGTTGGGTATACAGGGTGTATGGGGTATACGGGGTGTATGGGGTATACGGGGTGTATGAGGTATACGGGGTGTATGAGGTATAGGGGCGGGTTGGGATATACGGGGTGTGTGGGGTATATGGGGTATACGGGGTGTATGGGGTATACAGGGTGTATGGGGTATACGGGGTGTATGAGGTATACAGGGTGTGTGGGGTATAGGGGCGGGTTGGGATATACGGGGTGTGTGGGGTATATGGGGTATACGGGGTGTATGGGGTATACAGGGTGTATGGGGTATACGGGGTGTATGAGGTATACGGGGTGTGTGGGGTATAGGGGCGGGTTGGGATATACGGGGGGGGTATGCGGGGGTGTATAGGGTATCCCCCACTGGTAGGCTCCTCCCACCCTGGGGCGAGGAATAATATTAAATACGTTTCTCTCCCCCCAGGAGAACCACTGCCTGCGGATCAAGATCCTGGGGGACTGTTACTACTGCGTGTCGGGGTTACCGGAGGCGCGGGGGGATCACGCTCACTGCTGCGTGGAGATGGGGCTGGACATGATAGAGGCCATATCGTGAGTGACCCCAAAAACCCACCCAACGTGACCCAGAAAGACCCCAAAGCGGAGGCCGGGGAAAGCTGCGGAGCCGGGACGGGGTTTATTCGCGTGTTTGTTTATTCGCAGGCTCGTTCGGGAAGTCACAGGCGTGAACGTGAACATGCGCGTGGGAATTCACAGCGGACGCGTTCACTGCGGGGTCCTTGGGCTGCGCAAGTGGCAATTCGACGTGTGGTCCAATGACGTCACTCTTGCAAATCAGATGGAAGCGGGGGGCAAAGCCGGGTATGTACTACACCCCCAAACACGAAGCGCCGTACAGGTGGGATGGTAGAGCCCCCGGATATCGGCTGCCTGTCTGGGGCGTTTAGGGTGAAATCGTTAGAATTGTTGGAAGCGGCTGATACCCCCGCTGCCGCCTCGCGCTGCCCCCTGCGGGGTAAAGGGCAGCAGATAATACCCCAGACTCCGGGCAATCTGCATCTTCATTTCCCAAGCCTAATAACTCTGTGAGAAAACGTTTCATTTTATGGAAATTCTGGCATTTTTATGGTAAAAATAATGAGTTCGTTTATAATCCGCATTTTTAATTTCAGTTTAATATCGAAATGTAATAAAAAAGTGTAAATTTGTCACATCGGGAATCGACCCAATCCGACCCGATCTGACCCGATCTGACTCAATCCGACCCGATCTGACCCGATCCGACCCGATCTGACCCGATCCGACCCGATCTGACCCGATCCGACCCGATCTGACCCGATCCGACCCGATCTGACCCGTTCACCTGTTAACCCTTTCGTATCCGCGGTGTTTCTGCAGCCGGATCCACATCACTAAAGCGACCCTGAATTATCTGAACGGAGACTACGAGGTGGAAGCGGGCGCCGGGGGCGAGAGGAACGCGTACCTCAAAAAACACGACATCGAGACGTTCCTCATCGTGCGCTGCAGCCAGAAGCGGGTAGGAATCGCCGAGAATTCACTCGTTTCTCACCCTTTTCTTCCCATCTTTCTGATAAACATGCGGTGAAACGCGCCGGGGCATCCGGGGCAAATACGGGGCAAATACGGACATTCTAGAAAATCTAGACTCACCCGCTTAGTATTAGGGTAACAAAGAGACGGGCGGCTTTTAACACTTTTGTTGCTGTCTTGTTTGCGTAGAACCTGCTTCCCATCGTGCTCCTGAGCGCCTCTTCCTGATTGGCTGCTTTATAAATTTAGGGTTACGCTTCTTCCCAAAATGTTTCCGATATAATGGTTTCCGTGGCAACTAGATTAAGTAAGAAAAAAATGTCTTATGCGAAGAACAGGTGAGATGTAAGGAATCCGCTCGTGTTGGGGACGTTTGGCTCCTGCATCCCGACGCCATCGGATTAGCCGGGAATATAATATAGTTTTAAAAAAAGCCAATTTACTCAAAAAAAACGTACAAATCGCTGGCCTGGGGGATATTTTTAGAAAAACTAAACAAAAATCCCTCTGTTTGTGATGACGCGGGGCGAGGCGCGGAGGGAACGCGGCGTTTAAGGAAATGTTCCAAAAAATATTTTATAATCAGATTTAGTCTTAAATAGAATCGTTTAAAATGTATTTTCTGTCTAAAAAAAAACATAAAAGAAAATTCTGGAATGTCTGGGTAACGATTTCCCTCCCTGCGCAGCCTACGGAGCGAATCCAGAACGTATGGATCGAGAGAGCGCAGCACTACGCAGACGAGGGAGATAAAAGAGACGGGGAGAGGAGAGAGAGACGGGGAGAGAAGAGAGAGATGGTGGAGAGAAGAGAGAGAGATGGGGGAGAGAAGAGAGAGAGAGAGACAGGGAGAGAAGAGAGAGATGGGGGAGAGAAGAGAGAGAGAGAGAGAGATGGGGGAGAGAAGAGAGAGAGAGAGAGAGATGGGGGAGAGAAGAGAGAGAGAGAGAGAGAGAGATGGGGGAGAGAAGAGAGAGAGAGAGAGATGGGGGAGAGAAGAGAGAGAGAGAGAAGAGAGAGATGGGGGAGAGAAGAGAGAGAGAGAGATGGGGGAGAGAAGAGAGAGAGATGGGGGAGAGAAGAGAGAGAGATGGGGGAGAGAAGAGAGAGAGAGAGAAGAGAGAGATGGGGGAGAGAAGAGAGAGAGAGAGATGGGGGAGAGAAGAGAGAGAGATGGGGGAGAGAAGAGAGAGAGATGGGGGAAAGAGACATTTAAATAGATTTTATTTCAAGGGAGGAAAAAAGTTAAAGCGAGAGCCAACAATCTAACACTAGAGGGTCCGAGGCTGAGAAAAGTGAAACAGCCTCCCAGCAGAGGTGGTAGAGGGTAATACAGTGAGGGGATTAAACATGCATGGGATAGACATACGGCGGGAGAAACGGGCGACTAGACGGGGGCCGCATTCTATGTTCCTATATGTATTATTATATATTATTATAAATATTATTATTAATGGTATTATTATTATATTTTAATATACATTATTATTAATTTGCTTCATGCGCGGATCTCGATAACCACGCCGGGAGAACCCCCTTTCCTCTGCCGTTGAATAAACGGATTAGAGGGACGGAGCGTTTGACGATCACCAAGTCCGCTCTCCCTCCTCGCTGCTTTTAATGAGAGCGCCGGCCCCCGGGGAGCCTTAAGTGATTTTATTAACTGATTAGGAGAAAGTAACCCTTGGAGACGCAATTAATATATTATTACCGCCACGATTGAATAAAGTCACAGAATCGGCCGACATCTGGCTGCCGGTTAAAGGGGCCGGTTCCCCCCGCTGCCGTAATCACCGGCTCCGCCATTATCATCATCTTCGGTATTTTTACCCTAAAATATATCGTAGAGACGCCTAAAGCTTCCGTCCCACTTACAGAAAATAAGAAAAAATTTACCCCGTTACGCATTTTATTCTTTGTGTTTTACACAAACAACACAAAAACCCAAGAAACGTCAGAGCGGCCCCCGCACCGGCAATGCGGCCCCTAGGCCTGGAGCTGATGGCTGAGAATTGTGGATCCCGTTTGGATGGGCAGATTGCGGTCGGCACTTAGTCGATGTGTCCCTCGGGCGCTCATTGATCTGTTTCCATTCGCTTTAGAAAGAAGAAAAAGCCATGATAGCGAAAATGAACCGGCAGCGAGCAAACTCTATCGGCCACGGCCCGGCCCCCTGGGGGGTAGACAGACCTTTCTACAACCACCTGGGGTCACATCAGGTGTCCAAGGAGATGAAACGGATGGTACGTTATCGCAGATCAGGGGGGGCTGGGGTATTAGCTAAGATCGGGGGGGCTGGGGTATTATATCAGGTCAGGGTGGGCTGGGGTATTATATCAATCAGGTCATGTGGGCTGGGGTATTATATCAGGTCAGGGTGGGCTGGGGTATTATATCAGGTCACGTGGGCTGGGGTATTATATCAGGTCACGTGGGCTGGGGTATTATATCAGGTCATGTGGGCTGGGGTATTATATCAGGTCAGGGTGGGCTGGGGTATTATATCAGGTCACGTGGGCTGGGGTATTATATCAGGTCACGTGGGCTGGGGTATTATATCAGGTCACGTGGGCTGGGGTATTATATCAGGTCAGGGTGGGTTTAGAAGAGATAAGTGTTCACAGAATTACCCCCTGTCTCCTGACTCATTTAATGTGTTTTTTCCTCCCCAGGGATTCGAGGACCCAAAAGACAAGTAAGTAAAGGGTCTGCTGATTCCCCCCCCCCGGCTGCTCCGTTCGGGGGTCTCGTATGATTAGGATTATAACGCGGAGAACATGCGCAGAGCCCGGGGCATTTAGTCTTCCTGTCACTGTTTTTATTATTAACACTTTGAGTTCAGGATCCATCACAAAGTGCCTGTGCACAAGGGGTAGTAGATTCCTGGAACAGCTTCCTAGCAGACAAGGTTAGTCCATAGAGGAATTACGTTTGCGTGTTGGAGGAGGTCGGGTTCTCGAGCGGATTCGGTTGGTTTATACCCGTCATTACTGCCCCGTAAATAATAAAATACCCCGAGGCGGGCAGTAAGCTGTGAACCTCCATCCGAGGTGTTTTGGAGGACAGGAGGCAGATATTTAAATGCAAAACTTTATTAGAGTATAAAGTAAAAGTTATTCCTCCCCGTGACCTAAAACTAAAAGCGTCTGAAAACATGACGGGGTCCGCAAAATATCAGAAAGCAACCAAAATGTCTGAAAAAATCAGAAAAAAACATTATTTCCTTCCTGTTCCCGCTGCCGGTCGTTACATATTCACCCCAGCGGGCGACAGCATAGAGGGCAACAGGCCTGGTACCCCCGGAGGGGCAGATGCCCAGTTACTGAGGAAATAGACCCTCCGTACAGCGCTGTGTAGTGACATTAACCCTCTCGCTGCCATGCAAAGGGTAGTGGATAGCATCCTGTAATGATGCAGGATGGAGGTCTTCAGGTTAACCCTCTCCCTACCAGCAGGATCCCGCTGCTTAGCTCCCCTCGCCTTGTAGTGAAGGGGTTAAACGGAGAGATATTATTAGGGATGGAGTCAGGCAGACGCCGGAGCCGGCAGACGCTTTCTCACGGTTCGGGGATCCAGCTCCACGTCTGTATTGGGAATATCAGGGGAATACAGCTCACACTACAAGGGGTTAATGGCAGGGGGCAGTACTTAACACTTTGTGTGCCGTATCATATAGAGTAACCGACAAATCTATTAAAAAGTCCATTAAATGGCAAAGCGGAACCCAAGGGCTCCATTCACTAAATATGGAGTAATAATGGGGTCTCTTGGTGCAGCCCCCCAGACCATAATCCTGACCCCGAATCAGCACCGGTCACCCCCCCCCTCGCTCCCTTTAGGAACATCCAGGAAAACATGAACCCCGAGGACGAGGTCGATGAGTTCTTGGGCCGAGCCATCGATGCCCGAAGTATCGACAGGTTGAGATCGGAGCACGTGCGCAAGTTCCTCCTCACCTTCCACGAGCAGGACCTGGAGAAAAAGGTGCGGAAATACCCCCGAAACCCCCTTACTGTAACATATACCCCTGAAATACCCTCCATATACCCCCGAAATACCTCCATATACCCCCAAAATACCCTCCAAATACCCTCCATATACCCCTGCCATACCCTCCATATACCCCTGCCATACCCTCCATATACCCCCAAAATACCCTCCGTATAACCCTGCCTATACCCCACGCAGGTATATATACCTCCACGCTATGTACCCGTCTGTATCTCCGTGCATTTGCCCTTGGGCAGTCTAAGGGTTGAATATTTGCCCCAAAGAGCTTACAATCTAATCTAATTTTCCATTTATTGGCAGTACTCCAAGCAGGTGGACTATCGCTTCGGGGCGTACGTCGCTTGCTCCTTCATGGTCTTCCTCTTCATCTGCTTCGTCCAGATCACTATCGTCCCACAGTAAGTACCCCACGTGCTCCCCGTTCATCATAATTACCCCCCCCCGCGGCTGTACCCCAGACGCTAACGGACAGATTTGATAGAATAGAAGCCAGAAACAGAAGCTCGGCGGCAGGAGAGGGGAGGCCGACGGGTTTTATGGGGAGCCCGGGAAATAGATGTGACCCCGTGACCCCGTGACCCTGTGACCCTGTGACCCCGTGACCCCGTGACCCCGTTACCCTGTGACCCCGTGACCCCCTTACCCCCCCGCGGGTTCTCACGTCTCTCTGCTTTCAGCTCCAGTTTCATGCTGGGTTTCTTCCTGGGCTGTTTTCTGGTTCTGGTCTCCGTCCTGTCCGTGTCTCTCCTCTACTCCTGTATTAAGGTGAGTGGATCTCCCAAACTGCGACCCACCGACTCCCAGAACCCTCAGCCAGCCAGAAACAACCGTACCAGGCCTCGCAAGTCAGCAGCCGCATGTCGCTGATCTTAGGGGAGCGGAAATGTGGTGATTAAATGAACCCCGGTATGAAAAGAGTTAATTCTCCCGTTGGCCCCGGCACGGCCCCCGTTATAGAGAGCTGAGGATTATCTCGCGGAGACGGAATATTTATTTCTTTGTGAATTAGAGAACCCAGAAGTTCTCGTTGGGAACGGGAGCCCCAAACACCGGCGCCACCAGCAGGGCAGGGGTTAATCCCACCCGGGCCCCGTCCCGTGTTTGCCGTAATGTTATTGGATTACGCTTCGAAGGCTCCGCTCGTCTGTCTGCTGAATAGCGACTAATGGCATTTAATATCTGTAAACGGGACGCCGGGGAGGAATAAATGACGGAAAAATATCTTTCGCAATCGGTCAAAATTAATCATCGGCTTTAACCCTTTGTATTAAATGCAGAACACTGCAGGGGTTAATAGTTTCTGCATGCGCTGCCGGGTCTGGCAGGGAAAGGGTTTCATAGTTTAATTACTGTTTTATATAAATGAACGTTTGCGGTGCGGCGGCCGCTTTTATCTCGCTGCGCGTCCCGCCGCCCGCCGTATAAATCGCAGGAATAAAGGCTGCGGCCGCTACCGACGGGACGGGGATTGGAGGCTCCGTGACACCAACTGCCGGATCCGTGAAACAGGCCACTACCCAGACTCGTTATGTGACTTTGTGCCCTATTGCTGGGTATTTCTGTAGCTGGGGGGCATTTATTAGAAGAATAATGGGGTTTATTTCCCCCGTTTAATTTATTAACCCGTTCCCTGCTGTTTCTATACACATTATCGGGGCTTTTAGGGCTGTAGAACCCTGCGATCCCCTCATACCCAGCAAACGTTCTGACCTCCTAGAAAAGAGGGGCATCGGGGAAGAGAGAGGGGGCATCAGGAGGGACTGCCCAAAATAAACAGGGCCATTTGGCAGGTGTTCTGGGGTAACTTGTCACTCTGTCCTCAGATTTTCCCGTCTCCGCTGCAGTCGTTGTCCAAGAAGATCGTTCAGTCGCGGATAAACAGCACGGCGGTCGGGATCCTCGCCATCAGCTTAGTCTTCCTGTCGTCTTTTATTAACATGGTAACGATAACGCGCTGCGCATGCACCGGGAGAGTGCGGGTAGTAGAGATGGGGTTAGGTGACCAGGCGGAGGAGGGGGATTAACGTCGGTCTCTTGCAGTTCATGTGCAGCACCTCGAGCCTCCGCGGCTGCCTGGCCTCCGAATATAAGACGTCCCCGAATAACGTGACCCCCTGCATGCTGCGGGACTCCATGCGCAACTACAGCCTGGACACGGAGTGGGGGATCTGCGGGGGGTCCGCGCCCAGCTGCAACTTCCCCGAGGTGAGACTCGCGGCCACGAGACCCCCAAACCTCGTTTTACCCGATCAGAAAGGATTAACCCCGTAAGAGCCAGAGCCTCGCACTCACCGCGCGATCAGCTATAGAAACGCCGTCTCAGGCGACAGAATTTAACTCTTTGATGCCAGAACGTCTCCGACGTGTCACAGAAATCAGTTATTATTATTGATTGGTTTAAATAGCGCCATCAGATGCCGCAGCGCGGTACATAAAACAACAATTAGTATATAATGTAACGAGAAGCAGCGGTGAGGAGGAGATGACTGTAAAGAATATTCCACGTTAGTTTTATGGGGTAAAAGAGGTCGCGGATGGTGAGCGGCTCCTGGTCCGTGGCCCTCGATCCGTCGCTCCTGATCTGTCGCTTCTGATCTGTCGCTCCCGATCTGTGGCTGTTGATCCCTGGCTCCCGATCCGTGGCCGTTGATCCGTGGCTCCCGATGCGTGGCCGTTGATCCGTGGCTCCCGATGCGTGGCCGTTGATCCGTGGCCGCACGTTCCCAGCCTCCTTGTCGTGTCTCTTTCAGTACTTCACTTACTGCATCCTGCTGAGTCTCCTCGCCTGCTCCGTGTTCCTGCAGATCAGCAGCATCGGGAAGCTCGTTCTCATGCTCATCATAGAGCTCGTCTACGTTATTGTCATAGAGGTTCCTCAGGTGACGCTCTTTGATAACGCCGACCTCCTCGTGGCAGCCAATGACATGTAAGTGACCTCATCCCAGTGGCGGGGCAGATAGCGGCATAACATTCCGGGGGCAAAAACATAAAAGGTGCAAATATCTTTCAAGCGCCTATTCTGACAGGTCTGCTTTCAGAATCAGCGGGGGGCACGTGGCCCTCTGTGAACGGGGTTATAAACCCAGAACCCGTCGGCAGATCGGCCCCCGGTGTCCCCCGGCGGCCCTCGTCTAGTCGCCCGTTTCTCCTGCTGTAAAGACTCAAACCTTAATCAGTCGTTGGTCTCGTCTTAGATTCAGGAGCCGTATGTCTATCCCATGCATGTTTAATCCCCTCACTGTATTACCCTCTACCACTTCTGCTGGGAGGCTGCTCCATTTATCTACCATCCTCTCAGTAAAGTAAAGCTTCCTTCCGTTCCATCTCCGCCTCCGACCCTCTAGTTTTAGATTATCTCCTCCTTTGAAATAAATGTTGGAAGGTACAGCTCACAGTCGTAGCTCGTGGCAGGACGCAGCACCCAGTGGCGCATGGTTTATATGCACGAGGAGCGTGAATCGGATGATTGTTACACTCGGAAGGATTGAGCGGTTTCGCTGCATGGAGGCGCCATCCGGTGTCCGGTGCCGGTACTGCAGGTGTTGCTGGTTGAGATTAACGATTTCTTCCGTCTTCTTTTTCAGAGGTTCCTTCACATCAACCAACTCCACAAACTCCACGCTCAGCTGGTACGTAGACGTTCAGCGACACCCAGCAGCCACGTGCCAGCGGTCTGTGCCCGTGGCGGGGTTTGTGGAGTTTAGCTCATTGTACAGCACTGCGGAATCTGTTGGCGCTATATAAATGTTTATAATAAACCTGATTCTCGTGTCCCTGCAGCGCAGACAGCACGTCGCGGGTGGCGCTGAAGATCGTCACGCCTGTGATTATCACGGTCTTTGTTCTGGCTCTTTACCTTCACGGCCAGCAAGTGGAATCCACGGCCAGACTGGACTTTCTGTGGAAGCTGCAGGTAGAGGGCGAGTGTTTCTGCAGATGCGCTGCCAGGGCTGCCCGACACGCATTATATATATATATATATATATATAACATATATACGCTTTATATATAAACCTCATGCTGCTGTTAGATGTGGCGATGTGCTCCTGTAGCGCCGTGCTGTGGCCATCCGTGGTATTGCAGATTGTGCTCACCAGAGCTGCAGGTCTCCGGCCGCCTGCTGTAAAGTAACGCGAATGAAGCTGATCAATGCGCCAAAGGGTTAACGCAGTCCGTGTGATGGAGGGGACGCGGGTCTAAGGGGTAACGAATGCTCCTGGGTTCAGTGTCAGCTGGGCTGATGGCTTCTGTAATGATTTGTAACATGCGCGAGCCGTTTGTTACTGTAGCACTGGATGCTTTCTGGATACAATATCACTGGCTCCATAATATGACCTCATAAAGTGACTGCAGATTCCATGCAACCACGGGACCCAGACGTCTCCAAATCCATTCCCGAATGCATTTCACCCCCTCGTTCTGCCCCCGTTCCTCCTGGATACCCCCTTACCTTTACCCCTTACCCTTAGAAACCTTGGGCTTCTTCCCTCTCAGGCCACCGAGGAGAAGGAGGAGATGGAGGAACTCCAGGCCTACAACCGCCGTTTGCTGCACAACATCCTTCCGAAGGACGTGGCGGCTCATTTCTTGGCGAGGGAGCGGCGGAACGACGAGCTGTACTACCAGTCGTGCGAGTGCGTGGCCGTCATGTTCGCCTCCATCAGCAACTTCTCCGAGTTCTACGTGGAGCTGGAAGCCAACAACGAGGGAGTGGAGTGTCTGAGGCTTCTCAACGAGATCATCGCTGACTTCGATGAGGTAAGAGAGCCTGGGATTAGAGGTTCGATATCCCAAAAACGTTAGAAAACGGTCTCTTTTGGGAACGCGTTCGCTCCTCCGGCTGCGGGGGATGGTTTGGAACGTCCAGCCGGGGCCGTCCTCCTGCGATAAACGCATTTTTCTGTCACGTTTGAGGATATTTACGTTTTTTGCATTGAAATAAATATGAGTGATAACCGAGAACACGTTATTCCCAACCCGACAGATCATCAGCGAGGACGAGTTCCGGCAGCTGGAGAAGATTAAGACGATCGGCAGCACTTACATGGCGGCTTCGGGACTCAACGACACGACTTACGACAAGGCCGGGAAAAGCCACATCAAGGCGCTGGCGGATTACGCAATGAGACTCATGGATCAGATGAAATATATCAACGAGCATTCGTTCAACAACTTCCAAATGAAAATAGGTCAGCCGCCCCCCCCCCCCCGCGATGCCTAAAGTCCGGGGTCGGGTAATTATCCGAGCTGCGTGAAGCATGCGCGCCCCTTTACACAACCAACTGGAAACGTGTCCCTAAAGCTGGGTTAAAGTCCCTGCTCCGAGAGATGTTAGTAAAGTTATTAAACATTAAATCCGTCTCCCGATTCCTTTTCCCGACAGGACTGAACATCGGGCCGGTGGTGGCCGGAGTCATAGGAGCTCGGAAACCACAATACGACATTTGGGGGAACACTGTGAACGTGGCGAGTCGCATGGACAGCACCGGGGTGCCCGAGAGAATCCAGGTGAGGAGAACGTGGCCGGGGATGGAGTTTTTCCGGACCACAAGCTCAGGCCGGGTCTGTGAAGAAACTACTTGTTCTGTCGTTTCATGCGCAGGTCACGGCGGATCTCCAGCAGGTTCTCGCCGCCAGTAACTACACCCTGGAGTGCAGAGGAGTCGTGAAAGTGAAGGGTAAAGGTGAAATGACCACTTACTTCCTAAACCACGGCCCGTCCAGCAGCTAGCGGAGCGAGAGACAAACCGTTCGTGACAAACGCCGGGACCCGCCGAGGCTCCGACCCACCCGCCAAGCCAGAGCCGCGGCCGTCAGGGTCGTCTCCAGCATCGCGGGGGATTAACCAAAGAGTTAACTCGCCATCGAATCTGGACCCTCAGCTAAAGGGCAGAGAGAAGCCCTGGGGGCGCCGGCGCGTGGCTTCCCCCAGGAAGGGGTATGAGGAATGTATACCGGTACCAGTTTGCCAGCAACGTTTGTACAAAGAGTAATATAATGTATATACGGACCGGCCGGAGCCACGCCGTGGCCTTCAGAAAGATTATTAAACACGGACATCGGATCAAGAAGCCGCTCGATGTTAACGCGGGACGACATTCAGAGCAAAGCCCGTGATGGCGTCACTAGAACTCTCGTGTCACGTGTTACACGCCACGCGTGACCCAGACGCTCCTGGTCACGCATTACACGCCACACGTGAACCAGACTCCGGAGAGACTCCATGTGCATTTTTTGTAATTTTATTTTGTAATATTTTAGTGTGAAAATTTAGCAAAACACAGATTATATATTTTGTAAATTATATATACGGAGAGGGGAGTCACTGAACACGCGTGTATACGATGACTCTGTACAGTACACGGATTTACACGGCTCCTTGAGACGTGGCAGTTTCAGAAACACGGAAGGGGGAGAGTTTCAGGGAGGGGATTTAAAGCTGCGCAGGGGGCCGATACAGGAGATGAGACTAAAGAGTAAAGTTTCCAGCAGCTGGAAAACGAGCAGATTAAGTGGGACAAATGCAAAAAGCAGTAGGGGGGGTTTGACTGCAACTCCCATCACTCTCATGCAGGAGTTTAACATCTAACGGCTCATTTATTTATTCAGTAAAATCTTAACTGTTAGCAGCCGCAGTGGAGGACGCGGTGCGGTCGGGATTAAAATTGATTGGGGGGACGCGGTGCGATCGGGGGGGACGCGGCTCAGGGATGATCTCCAGAGCAGGAATTGCTGAAACCAGAAAGTGGCTGTGAGATGCAGCCCCCCCCCCAACAACATAAGGGGGATCCAGTGGCGGCTCGTGGCGACGCACCGAAGGGTTAAACGCGCCGTGTGTTGTCTTCTGTTGGAACTGCCGCGTCTCCCGGCAAGGATTCTGTCCTCTCGGTTTTTGCCTCTTTATTGTATTATTTATAAACCCTTTTTAATTGATCTCCGTATCACGGCTTTCATTTGACTCCATGTTTGGTGCTGAAGCCCCCCGGAGACCCCCAACTGCCCGGATATAATCCCGATAGAAACTTTCCGGACGGAGGAGCGGGATGGAAGCAGAAGTACATTCTCCACCTGCCCCTCCGGAATGGCCACAACAGGGGGTTCATGTACAAAGCAAACCGCACGGCGCATGTTCCCCTTCAGATCCAACACAAATTACAAGAAGCTGCCAGGGCCCCCGTCACACAGCGAATGAGACCGAGACCCTCTGCCACCGCAGCAGCTCATCGCTACAGCCCCACTGCTTAAAGCGGCTACACAGGAACGCCACATCCCCAGAGACGGCACTGGAACCCTGGCTATGGAAGCGTCAGCCTGGGGGGCAAATTCCAAGGACCCCTCCATCCTGATCATGTACTCTATAGGAAAGCGGCAGCAATTTAACCCACGGACATTAAGCAGAGTAACCAAAGTCTGTTTTATTAGCAATCCCCACAGTCTCTGCCTTATAAAGGCAATAACAGAATTCCCGCCGTTCCCGAGCCGCGTTCTCCGTGCGCCTCGGTCTCAGCCGCGGGTTTCCCCGGAAAGTTTAGATGCAAAAAAAAAAATAATAACGCTTGACCTCTAAGCTGACGATCCGTCTGCATCGCTCAGCGGCCCCGTCACACGTTATAATCCGGGGATTTGTTCTGTGGCTGACGTAGCCGAATCTGTAACGTGGTGAATGCCCCGACAGTCACGTGGAAAAAGAGTTGCCACAGACTGCGCAGTTCGTGCAGGTACATGTTACACAGGCAGATGAGGCCGAATGCCAGAAAGGACTTTGCGTTCCTCCAGCTCGTGATGCAGGCGAAGAGATAACACTGGATGCGAAACACAAACAGGGCGCAGGTAACGTTACGGGGATCGCTGCACCAATTCACGGGACTTGTAAACATATTATACTAAAAGACGACCTGCGAGACGGCGGCGGGTCATGAAACTCATGTTACATCCTGGGACAGCAGGGGTTAACAGCACTCACCTGATACACGCAGGCTGCGCTTCCCAGGAAGAAGGCGATTATGCAGCTGAGATCATCATCGTTCTGCAAGAGTTAATGTTGTGTTATTTTTATTCATTTTCAGGTTATTCAGATTTTTATTTCCAGTTCTGACACCAAAGGCATTTCCCACTTCATGCAAATTCCCCTCCGTTTCCCATGATCCCTCAGTGCAGACTGTATCAGAATCCCATTGTTCAGCCCCGTGTTGGTTTAGCGGACGGCGCATGAGCCTTTGGCGCTAGAGATTGTTTCCAGCCACAGATACCTCAGGGCGACGGGTGATTTATACCCTGTGACGGGGCAGCAAGATGGCGGCGAAGAAGAAAAATATAAAATGTATATTGAGAAAGATCTGGAATGTTTAAATTCGGTCCAATAATCTTTAAAAGAAAACAAAAAAAAATTGGCCACACGGGGGCGCCGCGATACCGAAGCATAAATCTCAGATACCGTTATCCAATAACAGACGTTATATAAAAGAATACATATATAACCGTCTCACCGCGTAATGGCATGAAATTGATCGGAATGCTTATCACGCGTAGATGACAGCGACCTTGGCGAGATGAATGTACGTTACAGATAAGGCGAAGTGACGACGACGTCCTACGGCGAGCGGCATCATTTATCTCCAGGAGACAGGGATTAAAACAAAAGAGACAGAAAACCCGCCCGTGCAACGCGTTATTCACTAAAGTAGAACTCTGCAGGAGAGCCGAATGTTTTCTCTCCCGTCCTTCGCTGCACATTATGAAGGGCCGACCCCGAGGAGCCTCTCCTGCAGCCAATGCTGAGCAAACGTTCTTCATACTGATGTTACAGAGGGCTACGAAAGCCCCAGCACATGTATGATTTATATATATATATATTATATATATATATATATATATTGTGTGTGTGTGTGTGCGTATACATTTATATACTGTGTGTGTTTGTGTGAATATATATATATATACGCACTTTCACCACTAACCCAGCACTGTAAAGCACACGCTGCACGCAGTACTCCGCACGGCCACTAGGTGGAGCTGTACCTGCAGCAGACTTTCGATGGCGTGGAAGCCTCGGATGAGGTTTAATCCGGCGCAGAGGATGCTGAGCAGCGCAGAGATTATCCCAGGCAGGGTCAGGGGCTCCAGTCTCTGGTGAGGAGCTGATGGACAAAAAACACACACAGGATGAGCGGCAGGGTCAGGGACGGATGCAGATCTCCGACGCTGCGGCTGCTGCGCGCTCTGCTGCACTCGGCTGCATTCAGAAACATTTGAACGTATCTGTTGTTATCGCATTCACCGGCGCAGACCCGCTGCAGACCCGCTGCCCTGTAAACATGTGTCACCTGCGCTACGGAAATGTTTGGTGACGCCACAAGGTCACGATCAGTTTGCTGCCCGCAAACCGCACAATAATGAGAAAAGAAAGGCATGAGAGCGAGCGGACCCCGTGCATGGCAGGTGAAGCGAGCCATGTGCAAATCCCTTTGTTTAGGTCAGTGAAGCGGAAAGGCTGTGACAATGGGGGCAATGAGCTGTGGCTGCCGCTATCAGGGGGAGGGGGATGATTTGGGGTAATTGCCCCGCCGCAGCCTGTTACACTCAGCAGCACATTGTGCTTCGAGGCCGATTGAGCGGCTCCCCGGGGACACGGCTGGACCTCACACGTACAGCTCAATGGGGTAACCCGACATTCACCGGGGGTGCCGGAAAGGGGCCACCATCACCCTACATCATTACCAAGACTTTGCTTGGTAACCTCTTCCTGATGGGTGGCCGATTCCAGTGCCCCCCATGCTGGAAGCTCCTTACCTATACCCTTGTAAGTGAGGGTCTTCTGTCCGAGTCCGTTTTCTACGCCCAGTTCATGCAGGGAGACCTGGTACGGGGGCCGCAGGCGGATCTCGGTCTGCATGTCAGCGAGGTTCTTCTTCGTGGAGAGGGACCGTGGGTTATTAAATCTCTGCTTTGTTTTCTGGATGAAATTATCTGTTCAACGAGAATAAATGTGTTTGGAATTAAATCCGTCATTAAATTCCCTGTCTCTCGCCTTAAATCATCTCCGTGGATCTTCCCGCAGCCCGTTCTGCGCAGTTCATCACCGACCCGGCTCTCGACGGCACGAAATGTCATTTCACCGCGGCTCGACCGGCTGCTTATCTACGGGAATCCCGATAATTTGCGAGATTTGTTTGGCTGCGGAATATTTATTATCCGTACGCCGCAGTTTGTTGCTTCTCTCTAAAATGAGAAATAGCGCCTTCCTGCGAGCTGCTAAATCACTGAGCGAAAAGAGCTAAAATGAGAATAAACCGGATTTTTAAAGCAGCCGATTTGAAAGATTAGAAAAAAACATTTTTACATCCAAACAAATTCAGCAGCAATCGATGCTTAATATTTGAATGTCGCACAAGGGTCCCTTTCACTGGGTCTGCTTGTTGAAGGGGTTAAAAGAAGGCCATGGCGTGGGTCTGGTACCAGCTATAACAGATGCCTACCACGTAAAACATATCATCCTCCTTATACTCTTATTTAACCCTTTCCTAAAGTGGACCCTCTACCCCCCTTATTCCAATGTCACTCGGGCCCCTAAGCCACCGTAACCGGACAATTCTGTACGGGAAGCCACGGGGCCCTCCAGCTTAGGGCCATAAACCCCACTCGCTCTGCAGTCGTTCTCAGCGCTTGTAATCTGCTCCAACCTATTAGTATAATTATTGCTGACGCGGCGGGAATCCAGGCAGACGCAGCCTTGAAGCTTTCGCCGCTCGCATGAGAATGTTTTCCATGTAGCGTTTCGGGGTGGGGGCCGTTCGGGGACGGGTTACTGACCGCAGAAATAAATATTCCCAATTTAACACCGAGCCCCGGAGCGTTACCTGTAAAACGCCTGAACGTGGCGCGTATTGTGACCGATTTGTTCAAATCTAACCTGTTAATCTAACACATTGTTAATGATCAGGGCGTTGGGCGAATACTCGGCCCGCGGGCCGCTATCAGGCAGGGTGAGAAGGGACCCCCTGCCTGATCGCAGAACATGGCCACGGCGCCAAGGACTCGGAGAAAACAGGGTATGGGGTATGGGCACTGCAGCTGCCGCGTACGAGCATGATGGGAGTTGCAGCAACCGTAAAGCCCGAGGTCACTTTGCTCTGCCTGGGAGCCACTAAGCCGATGGCCTAATCCATACAGCGCAGAGCAGATTGTGCCCTAATAATGGGGGAGGGGAGACCAAAAGGGGCCGCTGAGCACTCACCAAACTCGATGAAGGAGTACGGCCGCACGGCGTTGTTAATCTGGGCCGTCTCGTAGGTCGTTATAAACTCCTTCTGCAGCTCGTCGAGGAAGCAGAACGCCAGCACGTTGGGGTAACTCTCGGAGCAAAGCATCACGTAGCCGACCCCCAGGGAGCTGATGAAGCTGAACGGAGAACGAAACCATCGATGGCGTGAGTGAGAGCGGAACGCGCCGGGGAATTAATTCATCAACAACGGCGCCCGCAATTATTTCATGCACTTTGGGGGTTATGTATAAAAAAAAGTGATTCTGGTGAAAAAGGAGGAAAGGTGGTTTGATCACCAAACCAACCAAAGAAATATGTCTTCTGATTGGCCCATTCCAGTGGTTGCTATGCAAAAAAAATCCAAAACCCCCCAAAAAACAATCTCGCAACAACTAATGTGCTCTGCTGCTCTACCCACCCACCTCTGCGGCGGGACTTCTGCCCCCTTCACACCCATCCGCTCCCTATTAACCGCTCGCTGTGCCCGCGCATGCAGCACCGCAGCCGGGCGCCGACAGCATTGGAAGCAACTGAAAGTTAGAAGGTGACGTTTCCCGAAACACAGAGCCTCCCGGGGTACGGATTCAGCGCTGGATTCCTCATTAAACCTACAATTTATTACGGCACAAAAATCACATAAAATCCGCGCCAACCGGAGAAGCAACGTTTGCACGAAGCATAAAACGCAGCGGATCTTTGGTTTTCGGGCCTTTGTTGCGCGTTTCACATACAGAACGAGCCGTAGGTTTTAATTAAATGGGCAGCGGGAGGAAGCGGAGAACATTACTCTCCGTGCGCTCGGCTCGCGATGTACTCATTACCAAATCAATGGCTTTTAACCAAAAACAAATTCAATTAGGAGAAGGACAGAGAGAGAACGTCAGACTCCAAGGGTATGCGGAGCGAATACATACTAATAATCAACAAACAGAGGAGAGACGGCGCTCTTATAACACGAGAACCGCCCTCAACAGCCGCCAAAATAATTACAGAGATCCCTCCGGACTCCTCAACTCTCCAAACACAGCGCGGAGCGGTCTGTATCCGCTAAACGGGGCAACGCCGTACACCCGGGAATCCAGAAGGTTCTGGGGCTTCAGAGAGGTGGAGGTTCCAGTCAACAAGGGGATATACACTAAACTTCAGTGTGGGACGCCCTGTATAATGTATAGATAAATCAGCGAGCCGGCCCCCTGTATAATGTATAGATAAATCAGTGACCGGCCCCCTGTATAATGTATAGTTTAATCAGTGACCGGCCCCCTGTATAATGTATAGATAAATCAGTGACCGACCCCCTGTATAATGTATAGTTATACCAGTGACCGGCCCCTGTATAATGTATAGATAAATCAGTGACCGGCCCCTGTATAATGTATAGATAAATCAGTGACCGGCCCCTGTACAATGTATAGATAAATCAGTGACCGGCCCCCTGTATAATGTATAGATAAATCAGCGACCGGCCCCTGTATAATGTATAGATAAATCAGCGAGCGGCCCCCTGTATAATGTATAGATAAATCAGTGACCGGCCCCCTGTATAATGTATAGATAAATCAGCGACCGGCCCCTGTATAATGTATAGATAAATCAGTGACCGGCCCCTGTATAATGTATAGATAAATCAGTGACCGGCCCCCTGTATAATGTATAGATAAATCAGTGACCGGCCCCTGTATAATGTATAGATAAATCAGTGACCGGCCCCCTGTATAATGTATAGATAAATCAGTGACCGGCCCCCTGTAGAATGTATAGTTAAATCAGTGACCGGTCCCTGTATAATGTATAGATAAATCAGTTACCGGCCCCTGTATAATGTATAGATAAATCAGTGAGCCGGGCCCTAATGGCAGGTTGTAGCACACACTCACACTCACACTCAGGCTGATATGAGGCAGCCCACCAGGCGATGCTTTAATGATTAAGTATGAAGGATAAAAACAAACTGCTGCTCATTATTTCCAGCAGGAATCAGATCCTGGTATTCTTTCCTCATTCATCTCCTCCGTCTTTCACATACATTTCGCTGCCCTGCGGCCCCTCACATCCCCAGGGGCCGGGGGGCTGCACCTACTTGATGTTGTGGGGTCCCCTGCGCAGGCTGCACCTGTCTGGGAGCCGCTCCAGTTTCTTAGAGATGACTTTGGCGTATTTCTTGCTCTCGTGGACGGATGCGTTCTGGTCGTGGTCCGTGGAAGCCGACAGGGGAAGTCCATCTCTCACCCGGACCACGGAGGCAAAGAGAATCGCCGACATTTCTCAACGAGACGCTGAAAAAAGAGCATTTCAATCATTTAACCATTTCATGCGCGATCCGCACCAAACACAACGAACCGCAAAGGAGAAGAAATAGGGATATCGGCGCATTAACTCCCGCCGTTAATATATCGTTTATAATATATCTATCGTATGATCGTTTATAATATATCTATCGCATGATCGTATATAATATATCTATCGCATGATTGTATATAATATATCTATCGTATGATCGTTTATAATATATCTATCGTATGATCGTATATAATATATATATCGTATGATCGTATATAATATATCTATCGTATATAATATATCTATCGTATGATCGTATATAATATATCTATCGCATGATCGTATATAATATATCTATCGTATATAATATATCTATCGTATGATCGTATATAATATATCTATCGTATGATCGTTTATAATATATCTATCGCATGATCGTATATAATATATCTATCGTATGATCGTATATAATATATCTATCGCATGATCGTATATAATATATCTATCGTATATAATATATCTATCGTATGATCGTATATAATATATCTATCGTATGATCGTATATAATATATCTATCGTATGATCGTATATAATATATCTATCGTATATAATATATCTATCGCATGATCGTATATAATATATCTATCGCATGATCGTATATAATATATATATCGTATGATCGTATATAATATATCTATCGTATGATCGTATATAATATATCTATCGTATATAATATATCTATCGTATGATCGTATATAATATATCTATCGTATATAATATATCTATCGCATGATCGTATATAATATATCTATCGCATGATCGTATATAATATATATATCGTATGATCGTATATAATATATCTATCGTATGATCGTATATAATATATCTATCGTATGATCGTATATAATATATCTATCGTATGATCGTATATAATATATCTATCGTATGATCGTATATAATATATCTATCGTATGATCGTATATAATATATCTATCGTATATAATATATCTATCGTATGATCGTATATAATATATCTATCGTATATAATATATCTATCGCATGATCGTATATAATATATCTATCGCATGATCGTATATAATATATATATCGTATGATCGTATATAATATATCTATCGTATGATCGTATATAATATATCTATCGTATGATCGTATATAATATATCTATCGTATGATCGTATATAATATATCTATCGTATGATCGTATATAATATATCTATCGTATATAATATATCTATCGTATATAATATATCAATCGTATATAATATATCTATCGTATGATCGTATATAATATATCTATCGTATGATCGTATATAATATATCTATCGCATGATTGTATATAATATATCTATTGCATGATCGTATATAATATATCTATCGCATGATTGTATATAATATATCTATTGCATGATCGTATATAATATATCTATCGCATGATCGTATATAATATATCTATCGTATGATCGTATATAATATATCTATCGCATGAGACGGAGAAACCAAAAAGAAAGCCCTGGCAGCAAACACCGGCTTTACTGAAATACGACTGAAAGCACCCAAACCGCAGAGCTGCGGGTACGACCCCGACTGGCGGGTATCAGGTAAACGGAGTAATATTTTGGGGTCAGCCATGCCGGCTCTGTCCACCCCTCACTATACCTACCGCTCCAACTGCCCACCGCGCATGGTGCGTTCACGTAACCCACCGAGTGCAATCTTGCTGGGAGAGAACCGCCGGCCTCGGCTTCAAGATCCCAAAGCCCCCGACTTCTGCTCATCGCTCTCGTTACCATCAAACCATCGTCACCTTCCGCCTCGTCCCGACGCTCCCGGCAGATTGTAGGCAGAGCCGTTTGCACCAACACGTCCCAACATTTTATTATTTTTGGGTTCAAAGCTATTGCTTTTAATATTATCTTTTATTTATATATTATTATCTTTTATTTATATATTATTATTATCTTTTATTTATTATCTTATTTATTATTATTATTATTCTTTTATTTATACATTACCCGTATTATTATCTTTTATTTATATAGCGATTGATACAATCCATAAATTCAAGGGGTCCGACAAGACGAGAATTATCAGACTGAGACAAACCGATACGTTAGGTGGAGAGACTCGGCTGACAATCTTGAGAGCTTTTCACACTCAACGTGTTGTACCACGCTGTGGACTCTGCTGGTGCTATAGAAGAGTAACATCTAAGTCCTTCAAACGCCGAAGGAAACATTTGGGGGCTTCCTCCGTGACTGACAGCTGACAGCTGGGGGTACCTGCCAGACGCACACGGATGGTTGAGCTGCCCCCAAGGGTAAAACAGCTTGCCTGCCGCCGGGGGTCCGTACTGAGTACGCGGGGAACATTCAATTCAAACGGGGAACAACTGGAGCCTCCCTTCTAATAAAAGAGCACATTATTTATGTAACGGTGACCGTTTTGGGAAGACTAACCCGCAGTTATCGCTCCGGAGAAGCGAGAGGGGATTCCGGCCCCCGCAGGTCTCATTATATGGTCAGTCCATGGAATATAAACCCGCTGGGGCCAACTCTGGAGCAAAGCAAGACAGACATTACTTTGTAAACTTTATTACCTGTGACTTTCCATCGATACCTAACCTGCCCCAGAGGACGGGACGGAGATTTTACCCCGAGACGCGGCACCGAGCCGTGGAAAACGACAAACCTGGATCGGAATCTTTACCAACGGCTTTTTATTCCACTAGAAAAGCTGTGTTGAGCTTTAAAGCGACCGGTACTGGAGCCATTTACACGCAACTGCTGGAAACTCCCATGACTCATATCCAGACAACCGAGGAGCCCCAGCCACAAACAGCTGATACAACCTCTAATAATACAACTTCCCATGGCTTAGCCTGTGAGATAACACACACACGGATAACACTTACACACAGGTATACACACAGGGATAACACTGACACACACATATACACACAGATAAAACCGACACACAGGTATACACACACGGATAACACTTACACACAGGTATACACACACAGAGATAACACTGACACACACATATACACACAGATAAAACCGGCACACAGGTATACACACATGGATTACACTTACACACACACACAGGTATACACACACAGAGATAACACTGACACACACATATACACACAGATAAAACCGACACACAGGTATACACACATGGATAACACTTACACACAGGTATACACACACAGAGATAACACTGACACACACATATACACACAGATAAAACCGACACAGGTATACACACATACACACACACAGGTATACACACATGGATTACACTTACACACACACAGGTATACACACACAGGTATACACACATGGATTACACTTACACACACACAGGTATACACACATGGATTACACTTACACACACACACAGGCATACACACATGGATAAAGCTGCCACACATACACCCTGGAACAATGAGACAAACATGCGGATGACACATGTATACACAAACACACACCGGGATAACAGTGACCCACATACACACACAGACTGGGGCAGTAGAACATATGGAGGCAGACACAGGGTTTAACACTATCACGCGCACAAGCACAGCGAGAAAACACTAATGCACACGTATACACAAACTGGGCGGGGCTTCCACATACAGCGTCAGAGGGGGTAATACTGACACGTATACACTCACACATATGTACACGGTACAATAATGCACACAATGGGCACATACACTCACATACATGTACACACAGAGTGGCGGCACTGGTACACAGGGTAATAGACGGGGGGGGGGGTAACACTGACACACATCCTCCCGCCCCTGCCCCGGTGTTTGCACATAATACGGGGGGAACACAGGCGCCCCAGTTGGTGTCTCTGTTGACAGCTGACACATTTACCGTCACCATGCATGCAGCAAGCAGTGCCACCTACCTCCCTGCGGCCGGGATGGCTTCCGCTTCCGGTCACTCCCACTGCCTAACCAGTGACGTGCCTGCGCAACGCATCATAGGGGCGCCGGCAGAGCGACACGTTGCCATGGAGACAAGGGCCGAAGCATCAGTGCGTGGGTGGAGCCAGGTGAAAGGGAAACGCCCACTAAGTGTTTATTCTCAGAATCACATTATTTATGAGAATAGGTTTTTTTTTGTTGCTTTTTTATTTAACTTAAAATAATTTTACTTTTCACTGACAATAAATAGCGTTTTAAACCAGCTGTATGTCAGACGCATGTCACGCACCCCGCCAGCCGGCATTCGGGCGAAAACTGCATGAAAACATTTAAAAAAGTTAATTTATTAAAATCACAAATCAAATACTAAAACGTTAACCGCTCCCGACCGCCTCATCCGCCGACGCAATGCGTACAGTAAAAAAACTATAAAACTTATTCCACACAAACCACAGTTTTAACAAATTTTGATTTTATTTAAATTTTTTGCATATCAAAAATACGGTAAATTTGATCCCAAACAGCATGAAGGAAATGTGATAAGTATCATTACTGCATATAAATAAAACAGGTTACTGGCTCCCCTCCCCCGCCCACCCCCAATAAAGGCTAAAAAGAATAATGAAAACTACACATTGGGGTTTTTTTTTGGCTTTTTCCTCTGCATTTCGCATCCGAGCGTTTGTGGAACGCGAGTGTAAACGGCGCAGTATTATTTTCACGTTGATTCTGCGATTCTTAAGACGTCTATGAAATTGTCCCTGAGCAATGTTTGCCGGCACTCCGGCGACAAAAGGGTTAAGTCGTTATTTTTTAACAAATGCGCAAATATTAACCGATTTATAATATAAATTCAACAGACGACATCAACATAAAATGTACCCGGGTAATGCAAAGCTTTGCCCGCTGGAAGAAAACGGGTGATAAAAAATCCTCAAGAAAAATAATTCACCCCTCCTGTAAATGTTCATTTTTGGGGCAGAACGCTGTTTTTGCGGAACGCATGCTAGCGGGGAAATGTATAGATCAAAACATGATTTAACCGAGTTTTCTTTTTTTGGGGAAAGTCGAAAAGATTACAATCAACGTTTTTTACATAAAAGAAAATCTCTTTTTTGGCATAAAAAATATCAGTATTTGGATCTGAACCCGAATCACCAGAAAAATCACCCCAAAAAAATAAAAAATAAAATATCCTGCTGCAAAAACAGAAATAGAAGAGGAGGCCGGATGGGGAGGATTACTTCTTATCTGCCCCAGAAAATCAAAGTACCCCCAGGGACCAGATAGAGGCTCGCCAACGGTCACCTGGGGCAGAATAGCTCCTATTACCCACAGCCAGGCTTTGCTCTCGGCCCTTGGGGCATGAGGGGTACGGATGACGCGGCCCGGCTGCCGGTGGGAGGCTGTGGGGGCCGGCGTGGAACGGCAGTGGTTTTTTGCGGACAGGGTATACCCCGCTGGGGGCAGATGCAGAGGCAGCGCAGGGGACTCCATCTGTACCTGTCAGTCCGCAGGGGGCCGAGGGGCTGAACCTCCAAACTATTTCCATGTTAATTAACAGCATGAGAACTAATTGCATAGAAGCAGCGGATCCAGCGGATCTACCCATCCGGGGAAACGGTGAGAAGAGGAATAATTAGAAAAAGTGGTTGGGTTTTTTTCCTTCAAAATACATGAAAAAACATTTTGCGGAATCTCTTCAGTGGGGGGGGCTGTTAAGTTACTGGGAGGGGTAACCCCCAGGGTCCTGGAAGCGGGGGGTCCGTCACAGTGCGCTGGGATTTAGAAAGGGGGGGGGATTTACAATTCCTCCTTCTTCTTCCCCAGCTTGCTGTGGTCTCTTTCCCGGAGAGATCGTATAAAACCGATGAATCCAGATTCCTAATTTTACGAAAAAAAAGAATAAAAATGCACATTAGTGACAATTAACGCAAAATTAGAAAAAAAGAAGCCTAAAAACAATTCTGTACGAAGATCAACAGGATTTCCAAGGAGAAGTCATCATGATAACGCATCATCACCATCCCCACCACGCATCATCACCATCCCCACCACGCATCATCATCATCCCCACCACGCATCATCACCATCCCCACCACGCATCAGCCCCACCACGCATCAGCCCCACCACGCATCATCACCATCCCCGCCACGCATCATCACCATCCCCGCCACGCATCATCACCATCCCCGCCACGCATCATCACCATCCCCGCCACGCATCATCACCATCCCCGCCACGCATCATCACCATCCCCGCCACGCATCATCACCATCCCCCACCACGCATCATCACCATCCCCCACCACGCATCATCACCATCCCCCACCACGCATCATCACCATCCCCCACCACGCATCATCACCATCCCCACCACGCATCATCACCATCCCCACGCGCGTAGAGCCGCCTCCGCCGCCCCTGACACTCACCGTCCGCTCTCCGTTGTATTTCTCCGAAAACTTGCCGTAGTTGTAATAGTTGAAGGTGGGGAAGCCCTCCACCCCCTCCTGCTTACACAGCTCCTGGTTCTTGGGTTTGGTGCAGTCCACGGCCGCGTACGCCGTCTGCGGGGCGGAAAAACGCTTTCATGAATACGATAAAAAATGTAAATTTGCCTCCTAGTGATCAGACACGTCCCGGCTGGTTTAAGGCTTTTACAGCTCGCTGCCACATTGTATCCTTCAACGGCCACCTTCCAGATCAAACACCCCAAAACAGCACAATTTTCAATTCAGCTAATTTGTAAAATACCATTTTTTGTCCGCATGAATGCTTTTTGTTCAGATATCTTCCTGGCTGCTTTAATTTCGCTTACACCAGCCCCTCTTACACCACCGTTCAAAAGTTTGGGGGTCACTTAGAAATGTCCTTGTTTTTGAAAGAAAAGCACATTTTGTCCATTAAAATTACATGAAACGTATAAGAAATCCAGCACAGACGGGGTTAATGCTATAAGTGACTATTGTAGCTGGAACTGGTTGATTTTTTTAATGGAATCTCTTCATAGGCGTACAGAAGCCCTTTATCACTCCCATCACTCCTGTGTTCCAATGGCCCTTTATCACTCCCATCACTCCTGTGTTCCAATGGCCCTTTATCACTCCCATCACTCCTGTGTTCCAATGGCCCTTTATCACTCCCATCACTCCTGTGTTCCAATGGCCCTTTATCACTCCCATCACTCCTGTGTTCCAATGGCCCTTTATCACTCCCATCACTCCTGTGTCCCAATGGCCCTTTATCACTCCCATCACTCCTGTGTTCCAATGGCCCTTTATCACTCCCATCACTCCTGTGTTCCAATGGCACGTTGTGTTCGTTGATCCGAGTTTAAGTTTAAAAGGCTAATTGATGGTCAGAAAACCTTTTGTAATTATGTTACAGCCAGAAATGTCCTTGGTTTCCATGGAAACAGCTCAGTGACCCCAAACTTTTGATCAGTGGTGTATATATTTATATATATATATATTATTGTGATTTACAAAGAACATTATTGCCGTTTTAATACCAGACAGCGATCCGTACGGAGAGGCAGGATTAGGGGCATCAGGACTTCAAGCAAGAAAACTATAATAGCATTTATTTATTTATTTGACGTAATACTACATTATTTCGCAAGACCATGTCTGAGTGGACAGAAAGGGAGTGGGGGGGGGGGTTGAGTGGGGGGGGGTTGAGTGGACGGGGGGCACGTTATGAGCCACGGCAGATGGGGAAGGAATATTTCTTGTTTTGCTTGTGTGTAACGTGAACACAATTAATATTAATAAATATATATAAGAACATATAAACCAAAGACAATTTTATGTTAATGCTAGAAGAAAGAAAAACTATTGTCATGTCTGTGTGTGACGCGGCAGGGAGAAGACTGAGCCAGAAACGGCCCCCGTGCGGGTATTTACAGAGCTCAGTAAATACCCCCCCCCGGGTAAATACAGCCTGATTGACTCGGAGCGCACGCCGCAAATTCAATTTCAGATAAAGCAGAAATGTTTGTTTTTAACGCAATTCATGCGATATAAAAGGGAGAGGGTTTGTGTTTTAACGCGTCCTCCTCTTGGGCCCTCTGCCAAAGGAACGCTGTTTGCAATGGAGATCAAAGGGTTAAATTGACGGTGGCTTGAACCAGCAGTTGGTAGAAAATTAACCTTTTCAGTGCCGGATGCGAACACAGAAATGTTACCCTTTTGGATACCTTGAAATAGAGCGTCAGAAGGGAATCTGGGGGCTCACTGGTTAACGGTGCTTATACAGGGGGGCACCGGGCGGCCCCCGGGTCCCTGTGTGTTACCGGTTTCGGCACTCACCTTCCGATCCTCTTTCAGTATGTCAGCCGCGTTGGTGAAGTCTGGGACAGCTGATTTGCAGTGAGGGCACCCTGCAGGAGAGACAGACGGTGAGCAGGAGAGACAGACGGTGAGCAGGAGAGAGAGAGACCGCGAGCAAGAGAGAGAGAGAGACTGCAAGCAGGAGAGAGAGAGAGAGAGAGAGAGAGAGACCGCGAGCAGGAGAGAGAGAGAGACCGCGAGCAAGAGAGAGAGACTGCGAGCAGGAGAGAGAGAGAGACCGCGAGCAAGAGAGAGAGACTGCGAGCAGGAGAGAGAGAGAGACCGCGAGCAGGAGAGAGAGAGAGAGACCGCGAGCAGGAGAGACAGACGGCGAGCAAGAGACACACACATCGGCTCTCAACTAAACTCAACTCTAAAATGTCAGGCATTAACCCCTGAATTACAGCAATGCCTCCCCCACCTACCCCTCCCTGGGCTGCTGAATATTTTTTTTTTATTTATATATTTTTTTGCCTGCATTACTAATCCTAATTACCAAATTGTGACATTTGATGCCCATGGACCCCACGTCCCACGCGAGCATCCATCACAATACATCATCAACACAAAAGGTCTCAAATCACAGCAATCGGAGGAAAAGTGCGCATGAAGGGGTCTGTATCCACTTAACGCAGGTTACTGGGGCGGAAATCCCAGACCAGTCGCTGTCACTGGTGGGACTGGTACAGCCACCCCGTGTCATTAGCAGTTGCCCTCAGCGGTGGTTTAAAGGTTAAAGCCGTTAGGAACCTGCTTGCGACGAGGTGAGGCTGTCCCCCCCGGGCCCCTCGCAAGGAACCCAACGCTTTCCATCGCTTCCCATCAGAGGTCCGGCGCTTAAACAAAAAACGGCACAGAGGAGCCATCAACACGAATTAGGAAACGCCAACACTGATCTCCAGCGCTGCAGCTTTCCTGTCACTAACGATCGCGTGTAATTACGCGGCAGACGGCGGGACTCGAAATCAGGGAACGGCGAGAAAACTCAGCCGCATGTTCTTCATAAATGCAATTTCTGTAACGACGTTGTTTATTAAGAGTCGCAGCCCCGGCGGAAGAGTGCGTTCCACGGCATGTATCCACATCGACTGCAAAAAAACATGGAGTAGTTGAAGCAGTACATGGCCAGCCAGAATCCAAGTTACCATTTTGGGTTACGAAGGTTCTCCTTACGACATTAAAACGTTTAGTATTGGCTTTTTATGATGTATTTCTAGGCGCCTTCACAACGAGGCATTTCAGTGTATGACATCACAGCGAGACAACCCCAAGCAAGCGAGTTTACCCCCAAATTAGTGTCTGACCCAAAACCTGCAAAATCATAGATTACTTTACCCCAAAACAGCTTAAACGCAGCAAAATCTCTGGCAGAGCTGAAGCAGTAATCTAGCGGCGCTGACACTAATGAAATGCCAGCGAAACGCTGTTAGAGAGACCTCCGAGGCTCCAAACGGATTAATCTTTCATTAAATCAGACTCCTCCAAAAGGCAGCTAATGAGCTCTCTGCATATACCGTATATATATATAAATTTATATGTAATGCCCCCCTGGAAATAGCACCAGGGGACACTCCAAGCACATAGCAGAGCTGAGTTTAACCCTTTCCCTGCCACAGGGGCGACACTAGAAGGGTTAATACACTTTACAGACTTTTTATTGCTAACTGGTATCTCATGAAAAAGGTTTCAGGGTGAAATCTCCCCAATTACTATATGATCAGCACCTCTCTGCTATACAAAAAGGTTTCTTAATGGTTTATACCAAAAGCATACATTGCAAAGGGTTAATCAGATCCGGCGGATCAGAGACTTAGAGAAAACAGCTTGTCCGACAAGGGGTTAATGGGTTAGAATGGGACTCGCTTTAAAAACGAATAATAATAAAAAAAACATCTGAAATCGACAAACTGATTAAAAACCCAAGAACAGCCCGGGAGCCGGCGACAGGTGGGCTCGCTCCCATCACACACAGCCGGTCCCCGTCTCCTGCGCCGGGGGTCCTCAGGCAGACGCGCATTCAACGCATCTGATGTTCCATTCGTTCGGCCGCTTCCAGCCAAATGCAAAACCGAGAACACGTGGAGTGCGCGTTAAGGTGTTAACACTTTATAGTCCGCTGCAAGGAAGACACGGCAGCAACACGAGTGCTCCAGAAACTAGCTTTATATGTGCTGTAATGTATTAACCCTTTATGCTGCACACGGGGAAACATCCCTGGAATCTGAACTTTAAATAGGGCTGCAACAATATCTGACAAAAAAACAAATTAAACAAAGTTTCTAGTGCGATATAATTTTGGGACGCTGGATTTGGGGAAGGGAGGAGAAGGAAATCATTTTCCCAGAGGGAGGAACGGACCCCGAAGCAGAGACGGCCGCTGCACCCGACACCCCTCCCTGGTTTATCACATCAGGTATCCCGAGCTGGCGGGCCCTCGCGGCAGGCGTCTGTTACTTACACGGCGCGTAGAACATGACGAGCGCGTGCTTCCTCTTTTTCAGGCTCTCTCTGAACTCCTCGCCCACGAGGTGCAGGACGCTGGACGGCTTCTCCTCCCACGAGGGCTCTGGCGGGGGCGGGGCTTCTGGACTGTGCGAGAACACGCGTGTTACCGGGGTACACAGAGTGACAGTCGTATCGTATATATATATATATATATATATATATATATATGAGTCTGTAACCGCACTCAGGTATCCGCCGCTCAGACGGATCCCAACATAAGACTCACTTGTGCATCCACTCGACGATCTTCTGCTCGGTGCGCAGGTGCGGCAGGGTGTACTTCTCCTCCCCGTTCTCAAAATACTTCACCGTGGGGAAACCCGATATCTTGAACCTCTCCGAGAGAGCCCTGTGAGCCGTCCCGTCCACGGCGGCCAGCACCCCTACACCCTGAAACACAGCAGGAGGGTTAGGGGTGAGGAGCGATCAGCTCTGCAGGCTTTGCCACCAAATGCCACCCTTTACGTTAAATCCCATAACGCGCTACCCCTGTATCGGCATCGCACTCCCCCAAAAGCATCGTAACCGTTCAAAGACAACGAGGTTCATTAAAGTACCCGATATGAGTTTTTATGCCCTAAACTTGCATGAAAAACAATGTAACCATTTCAGTGCCAGTGCATTGTGTAGCACACAAATCAGTCACAGAAGCATTTGGCAGAAGTTGGGTTAAATCCGATGAACTCGTGGCACCGCGGTCCACGTTATATCCACGTGCCAAACGTCTACATATTCAAACGGCCGTGAAAAACAGTCAGAATTAAAGGCGGTTTAGGATGCTCTTCGTTTAATAAACGAGCGGTTTATAAGCGTATTAAGCGTACATTTTTCTTCAGGGTGACATTTATGGTTAATGCGACTTTACGTTTAAGGAAGAATCCTCTGAACAATCGCGGTTCTAACAAACGCTTTAATGAAATGGACGCCTTTTCTCTTAATGCCGCGTGATTAATGCGCAGACGTATTATCAGCGGGACGCGCTAAGTGCGGCAGCTGCAGAAATAATAAAAAAAAACACCCATAAAATATTCCATTATGTTCTTTTCCAATAAAAACTGCCTATTTCTCTGTTTTCACTAAATATGACAAGTTTAATTAATCCTAATGGTAAACACTTTCCCTCGCAATAAACAAAGCTCTCAGACAGAACGCGCTCCGGCTTTGGCAAGACGGGCGAATTAGCAATCAGCGCGTCAAGGATGCTTGGGCGAGGAAGCGTCTCTTTCTTCGCTTTCCTGCGGCGGGTATCGCCGGTACTCCTCAACACGCAGGAGAGGCGATAAACACTTTCAACGACTCGGGCCGGCAAGAAAACAACCCAGATTTACTAAATCCGCCAAATCTGCTCCTGAAAACGTTTAACCCTCTGTGTTCATCTGCGGAGAGAGCCTCACATGCCTGGCACCCAAAGGGTTAACTGCAGCTAGGTCTTTGTGGCGAGATGTGAAATTACAGCGATTTAAAACCCACCTTGCCAGAGAGACCAGGACCCCACACGACTTAACCCTACCTTTGCCAAATGCTCCGGTAATGCATTTATGGAGTATGCAAGGTAAGCCGACCCTGGCACTGAGACGGTTAAACATATCTCAAAATATTTTTCTATTAAAATATCAATCCCATTTAAAAAATGATTCCCAATTTAAACCCAAATCAAAAGTCCACATTGTCAAAGAAATAGGGGGGGGGCAGTAGGAGACGGGGCATCATCCGCTGCTGGAGACCCCTTACCGTTTCCTTATGGAGGGTCTCGGCCGCTTTCTCGTAGTCCGGCTTCATCTTCTTACAATGTCCGCACCCTGTACAGGACAAATCACACAGCTGAGCCGGATGGTACACAAACATATCACGTGTGTGTCTGTACATATATGTACACGGCTTGGTGGTGGGAGAAGAGGATGAATGTGTGAGGGATGCAGTAAACGCAGGGTTAATGCACACACATACCACCGGTGAAGGCAAAAGAAATCATTAATAAAAGTTTTGGGTCTTTGTTTTCCTTTTAAATTACCGACAGGGCGGATATGGAGGGAGCCAGGAAAGGTTCCGCTACATACAGGGTAAAGACGCATAAACCGGCTGCAGCTCAACCTCGCTCCGTGGCTTTGCCAGAGGTTTCACTCGATGGGACTTCCCCTCTAAACCCCGGCAGTCTTCACCGTTATGTGTATTTGGATCTAAAACCTAATTTCTGTCTGAGTATTAACCCCGCTATGACCAGTTTTCTGCCAGGATCTGTGAAGGCGACACGCCAGCCGCTGACAGCGCCAAGTGGGTCCGACAGCCGCATGTAGGTCCCGGCGCCCCGACTTCTACCTGAATCTTCCCGTTACCGTGGTGACATTGCACCTCGACATGCAACACTCCATGCAGCCTGGGGGGCAATCTGAGCGTGCAAGTAAAATGCGACGTTAATAAAACGCGTTTAATGCACAAAAAGTGCGCAGCTTTCTTTTCTCTGCATCCCCCTCATTCCACTCGTTTCATGCCGCGCCGACACAAAACCCAACAACCGCCGAGTCGTTTCCTGGGATAATTTATTCTAATAACTATTATTATTTTTATTGACTTATTACGCACTATTATAACCCGCGCAGCAAACCCCCGTCCAGACAATCACAAAGCGCTCCGTCTAGTTTGAAATATTAAAAGAACACTAGAACAGCAAGAAATGCAGTTACCGCCCAACACGCGGGGCCGGCGATTTAACCGCACACACAGTAACAGGTTAATTCCCGATATCCCAGCATGCACCTGGCCCCCTCTCCGTAACTTATTTGATAACTGGTGTCAGACTCGAGGGGCTGTGAAGGTATCCAGAGCACAATACCAGGCATGCTGCAGCGCATGATTGAACGCAACGCGATTGGGATGCAGCTTTATCCCCCTCCTGAATACTAAATGTGAGGGTTCAGCGAGACAGCCTGACACTCAAGGGGTTAATTTGCAGAGTGCAGCCGGTGGAGACACCGCGTGCCGCCGTTAATTCCCGTCCCACGGCACGGCACTGAATCAGATGTAAGCGCTGCGCGGCCGCCGCAGTAACTCGCAGGACTAATTCACTGCAGCCTGTCCGTTTTCCACAACAAACGGCTCTTTAAATCACTGAAACAAACCGCGTGTCTGCTTTCAAGCCGCGCCGAGACAGATGCAGAGCGCGAGACCGTCCTTCAGAGCGTCTGCACATCCGTGCCGCATCTGTCTGATCTGCGAGCTCGTAAAACCCCCGGCCCCCTCCGAGCTCCCCGAGTATGAAGTGCTGCGAGGCAACGAGCGGCGGGGAGGAAAAACCCACCCAGGACAGAGCAGAGGCGCCGTTACAATCAAACCCCGACGCACCGGGCGGCTGCCGACAGGACCTTCATCACCGATGACCCCGATCAGGATGTGGATAGCCGGCCGGGGGCAGTTCTGCTTGCGCGGCACGATGTCGCCTCGGTGTTATAACCGAGCAGTTCTGCCCCTTTATGGATTCCCCATTAACCTGAAACGTCTCCGATCACAGCTTTCAAACAGATCCGTGTGACAGTCCACGCTACAGTCCACACCGCCAAAACATTTCGCCTTCCGGGCTCTGGGGTCAAACTCTTAATGCCCAATTAGGTTGGCCAAGTTAAGTACCTTGTGGTCTGGCTCACACCCAAACTTTCAGAGCTTTAAAGAGAGAATTTTCTCACTAATACCGCAAACAACCTTTCTGCCATTCTTCTCACAGTCTGATGGGGAGGACTTACACGGAGCGTGGAACATGACCATCACCGACGCATGGTCTTTAAGGAACTCGTCAAAGTCTCCCTCCGTCAGATGATAGACCGCGCTGTCCTGTTCGGTCCACGGCACCTCGGGCTCCTCAGGCGTGGGGGGCTGGGGACTGAAAACACGCACACGGTATGAGCCCCCTGCATTGTGCTCAAAGTATGGCGGGTCTGTTGGGGGACCCCTTAGTGCACACCCCCTGTCTCTCAAAGAGTTAACCTATCTCAGAGATAATCAGTGATAACACATTAATAACAGCAAAACACTATTAACCCTTCTGGTGCTGAACAACCAGGTAGACTGGTGTATTGCCGTAAAATAGCAGCAGCGATGCATTAAGGCGCGTCGTGCCCCTCCGTGATCGTTACAGTAATTACAGAGTTAACTGGGCATTTGCACATTTAAAAAGCAGCCGCAAAATAAAGTAACAGTCCAATAACTATCACTCTGGCACAGGAAGGGTTAAAAAGCGATGCTGGTATACTTCCGTACGTTCTAACCAACTAAAAAAAGAGCGCGGTTACCCACAAGGCGTTCTGCCGCGGTTACACGGACGCCGCTCCATCCCGTGTCTCCGGAAACCACAAAACCACATGTTCACAAAGTATGAAATATAAAGAACACACAACCCAGCAAACCGCCACAACCAATCAGGAGGGAATAAGACATACAGACCACCAAACCGCCGCAACCAATCAGGAGGGAATAATACACACAGACCACCAAACCGCCGCAACCAATCAGGAGGGAATAATACACACAGACCACCAAACCGCCGCAACCAATCAGGAGGGAATAATACACACAGAACACCAAACTGCCACAACCAATCAGGAGGGAATAATACACACAGACCACCAAACCGCCACAACCAATCAGGAGGGAATAAGACACACAGACCACCAAACCGCCGCAACCAATCAGGAGGGAATAAGACACACAGACCACCAAACCGCCGCAACCAATCAGGAGGGAATAAGACATACAGACCACCAAACCGCCGCAACCAATCAGGAGGGAATAATACACACAGACCACCAAACCGCCGCAACCAATCAGGAGGGAATAATACATACAGACCACCAAACCGCCACAACCAATCAGGAGGGAATAATACACACAGAACACCAAACTTCCACAACCAATCAGGAGGGAATAATACACACAGACCACCAAACCGCCGCAACCAATCAGGAGGGAATAATACACAGACCACCAAACCACCACAACCAATCAGGAGGGAATAATACACACAGACCACCAAACCGCCACAACCAATCAGGAGGGAATAATACATACAGATCACCAAACCGCCGCAACCAATCAGGAGGGAATAATACATACAGATCACCAAACCGCCACAACCAATCAGGAGGGAATAATACACACAGACCACCAAACCGCCGCAACCAATCAGGAGGGAATAATACACACAGAACACCAAACTGCCACAACCAATCAGGAGGGAATAATACACACAGACCACCAAACCGCCGCAACCAATCAGGAGGGAATAATACACACAGAACACCAAACCGCCACAACCAATCAGGAGGGAATAATACACACAGACCACCAAACCGCCACAACCAATCAGGAGGGAATAAGACACACAGACCACCAAACCGCCGCAACCAATCAGGAGGGAATAAGACACACAGACCACCAAACCGCCGCAACCAATCAGGAGGGAATAAGACATACAGACCACCAAACCGCCGCAACCAATCAGGAGGGAATAATACACACAGACCACCAAACCGCCGCAACCAATCAGGAGGGAATAATACACACAGAACACCAAACTGCCACAACCAATCAGGAGGGAATAATACACACAGACCACCAAACCGCCGCAACCAATCAGGAGGGAATAATACACAGACCACCAAACCACCACAACCAATCAGGAGGGAATAATACATACAGACCACCAAACCGCCACAACCAATCAGGAGGGAATAATACACACAGACCACCAAACCGCCACAACCAATCAGGAGGGAATAATACATACAGATCACCAAACCGCCACAACCAATCAGGAGGGAATAATACACACAGACCACCAAACCGCCGCAACCAATCAGGAGGGAATAATACACACAGAACACCAAACCGCCACAACCAATCAGGAGGGAATAATACATACAGACCACCAAACCGCCACAACCAATCAGGAGGGAATAATACACACAGACCACCAAACCGCCGCAACCAATCAGGAGGGAATAATACGAGTGCCTCGGTGGGCTGTGTGTGGGCATGTTCACAGACCCAGAGCTGCTCTGTGAGTTTTAAAATATCTTTTTTTCCCCTTCAATAATTGGGATTTATCACTCACAGCCGTCCATTGACCCCCCCGTGATGCGAGAGGAGGACCCCAAATACTCACTTCTTCAGCCAGTCTGCGATGTCTTTGGCGGTCGCTCCATACTTCTCATAATTAAACAAAAACTTTCCTTTCCTGAATTAAATAAAAACACAATAAAATCAGCCCAAAATCTTAATTTTAACGAGATGCCTGGAGTCAGCGACTGCGGAGCAACAAACCGAGACCCCCAACTGTACGGGCGGAACGTCAGCTGTGTTTGTACTACAACTCCCAGAACTCTGGGCAGCAGCTGGCTGCGTTTTCCGAGTAGTTGCCCCCGTTGCTGAGATACTCACTCGAAGTACAGTATGGTGGGGTAACCCTTCACGTTATATTCTTCTTTAAGCCTCTCAAACTCCGGAGGATGCACGTTCAGCCCGGCAAGAACCTGTGAGAGGAGCAAGAAGACAGCGGTGGCTCTTTAATGGAGCAGTAAACATCTTGTACGCGGGAGCCCTATTACGGCCGATTATCAAATGAAACATTTAATAATAATTTACACCCCGTCTGACTCTCCGGCCCGCGGGAGGTAAAGGGCGGCAGCAGGATGGCTGCAAAATACTGCAACATCAAGCACAGAAAAACTGCGGGGAGACGGGGTAAAGGGCAGATCACACGAGGCATCCCTCACCTGTCTCTACTACGTACAAACCACTGACATGGAAACTGATCACATCCCGGCTGTCAGGCGGCTCTCGCCGGCTCCTCCGAGGGGTTTGGGACAAAGAGGACAGCCGGCAGGGAGAGGCGACACATTTACCGAGAGCGCTGTCACTTTAAATCATAGACAGCCTTCAACCGTCAGACAACTCAGATAACGCTCCATACAGACATCAACAAATCAACTATCCATTATACAGGGGCCGAATTAACTATACATTATACAGGGCCGGCTCACTGATTCAGCTATACATTATGCGGGGGGCCAGCGCACCGATTTAACTATTCATTATACAGGGCCGGCTCACCAATTTAACTATACATTATACAGGGGTCCGGCTTGCTGGTTTATCTATACATTATACAGGGGTCCGGCTTGCTGGTTTATCTATACATTATACAGGGCCAGAGCTCCTCGCGCAGTGAAGGCAGGGAGATGTGATGTTCCGTTCTCCTTCCCGTTTGGCAAACACACCGAGGCAGGCAATCATAAAATAGTTTAAAGAATACTTAAAATAATTCGGAATCAAAGTGTTTCTCCAGACTTCTGGCACTAAACGCACTCCGGCAATTCACGGAGTCTTTTAGAATATGCAAATTTCTCAATAACCGAAAACAGACTGAAAGGCCCTTCGATTAAACTGTCACTTTTTCAGATATTCCCAAAACGGAAAGAGAAAAGCTTTTAAAATCGGAATTCATCGCGTGTACATCGATTAGCCATGAAAACGTTATCCATTAACGTACGGAGCGAGAGGTTTATACGATCCCTGGGTGTTACTCACGTAGGAGCCTTTCACATCCGTCGCTGCCTGCTGGAAAGCCGGCATCATTCTCTTACACATGCTGCACCCTGGGACGGTGGGCAAGACGGGCACCAATGAGGCAGAGAGAACCGGAGGGCCACAAAGCAGGTGGGGAGAGAGAGAACAGATATTAAGGCAAAAAATACGGAAATTGAAAAAAATTCAGGAGAACCAAACGACATTTTCAAATATATGCATTTATTAAAAAACAAACAAACAAAAAAAAAAAACACACTTTATGTATTTGTCGGCACAATCAACTAAAAATATAAAAACCATACAAGTATTTAAATACCCACAATGCATCATCCATGAGAGCATATACCCGTATATATACTACACACACACACATTATATATATATATATATATATATATATATATATATATATATATATAGATATTAAATCAAGTATGTTTTGATCCACACATCAGCAACACTTTATAGAACTTTATGTACATTTTATCCACAATTAAAATCGAGGTGAATTTCCCGTCTCCCTCATTTATCTCATTCATTTATCTTACATGGGGCGTAGAACATCACGAGGAGCGGCCGTTCCTCCTTCTTCACCAACTTCCGGAACTCCTGTAAAGAGTCAAGCAGTGAGCTCCCGAGCACCAGAGGTTGAGGAGCTGAGAGCCGCTCTCCAAATGTTTTTACTTTACAGGGAGGATGGTAGATAAACGAAGCAGCCTCCCAGCAGAAGTGGTAGAGGCTAATACAGGAAGGGAATTTAAACATGTATGGGATATGCAAACGGCTCCTGAGAAACTGGCAGCCTAGACGGGGCAAATGGGGCTGATCTGCTGTGTTTATACGAGTGTCAGGAGAGGGTTAACGGCGCAGTAAAGCTCTGCACAGGGATTGGTCCAGGAGTTTATAACAGAACTTTGTCGGTGGCTTTAAATACCTTCTCAGTATTGAGGTGAACGATATCTTTGGCCTCCGGATTCTCTTCCCAAAGAGGAG